>NC_054743.1:15907604-16208798 GCF_018143015.1 Lytechinus variegatus | reverse complement strand
CCGCACAGACGCTTACCTTGATATTGCGCCGTGTTCCTCTCTCATCAATAGTAACCATCACTTTACGAGTCTCTTACCTTATGAGGTGTTCTATGGATGCACAGCTTACATGCATTCTGTAGCTAGTATCATCTGGTCGCCCTACATGGACTGTATAGCTTATAGTACAATAGACAAGGATTTGGCACCTTGCGTTTGTCCCAAGACGCCTACTCTCCTACGGAATCCTGCTGATCGATTGATATTGCCTGTTGTCCATCACGCTACTGATCCTGATGTGATTTTGCTGCTATCTTACCTGTGTGACTACATCTGTTCTGGTAACAAGTCCTCTGCATATGATGTCATGACTAGTCTTCCCACCTCACTGCTCTTTGAGGACGGAAAAGCGGCCCACAGTAGCACACCCTTACTCCATGTTCACGGAAGTTCGTCACGCACCGTATTACCGGTGTCCGACCCAGTCCGTACCCCTGCTGTTGTTGATCAGCCCTTGAGGATCCAACCCCCCGTTGGATCTTGGCCTAGATGCGTCGCGACCATTGAACACCAGGATTGGCTTCTATGGACTTGTGGACCTCGCCCACCGTCGCCCTTTTCTGATGGAACTCGCATGATCCCCAATCCCATGATGGACCTCGCATGATTCCCTACCCCTGATGGAACTCACTTTTCTGGTCGGAGTGTGGTTGTCATGCGACCTTGGCTTTCTGGACTCTTTCAGGCTCATATGATGACTTCGCACACAACAACGGTTTTCGCCGTGTTTGGTGACTGCCCCATGGGCTTTAAGTTTTTTCCCGCTTCAGCATGCACGGTGGTCCACAGCCCCTCCCCCCCCCCCCCGCTGTGTCCCTTGGTAATATCTGCGGGAGTGACAATACTGTTTAAAGAGTGTCTACATTTTACCACTATTGTATTATGTTTTTTATTATTCATTCCCTGTATTGTTACTCATGTTTTGGTTTGTGATACAGGTATGGTTTCACTATTTTTGTACTTCCTTACTGTGCACTTATATTTTATTTATAGATATATACAAGTCTTGAGTTGCAGTTGGTTTTAAATTTGTCATGGTGTTTTACCACACAACAAATATCAATGTGTTACTACACTGATTGGGTACAGGACATTGGTTAAATTTTGTATTACGGCATAATATAATCTTTGTTTCGTTTTTTAGTAATATTTTTTTGATACCGTGTGTGCATACTTTCGGCCGTTTAAGATTATTAGTAGTGTACTGACCATATTTGTAAACAAGCCTTTTTTTGTGTTCTTTATGTCCAGTAGTGAATTCACATGACTTGTCTCATTTGGTCACATTTTTTTTTTGGTTTTTGTATATGGTAGTGATTAAAGAGTGCTTTGTTAGAAGTGGCATGTATGCGTGCTGTTGTACATTATGTACGCAATTTGACCAGGCAGTCAATTTTTTTTTATTGTTTAAAACAAAGCGAAGGTAGTTGGGATTAGTGTATTGTTTTAATATATTTTGAGGTTTGATATTAATGACCTGTATAGTGGAATTGTTATATGTCCTTTATCCATACTATACGTATATGGCTATTATTTGAGGTTTGTTATTAATTACTCGTATAGGGGAATGGATTTGATCCTTATCATTTGCACAAATCATATTTAGACTGAAACAATTATGGCCATTTTTGATATACCTACTGTTTAAGTGTTACCCTACTTATGTTATTCTGTTACTTGAATATTTTTATTGGTGTTCATGCGTTTTGAATATGATTTCATACAGTCAAATTGAAGCTTGGTTTTGGATCTGTTTAAAGAAAAAAAGAGAGAAAAGAATGAAACGTAATCACGCCATTATGATTTATAGTTTAATTGTGCCACCACAAGTGGCTTCCCATATATGTATGCGGCGACTCTGCCACGACCAATAAATGTCTCACAACTTATTCAAATCGTCTGTAGTTTCCTCTTTATCTAATTGCGTTGGGCGAGCTCCTCGATTCGTTCATGCACGGTGCACTGGCGCCAGTGATCTCTATGCCGGATACGCTGCTCGCGCTGCCGCGTACTCTGCATTGAATCGAAGCCCAGAGGCTCGAAATTTATTTGGAAATCACGATTGTGTGGTATGCCTTAGATTTTGTAAAGATCGAGATTTGCAAATTTTGCATGAAATTAAGATTCAGAAAACAGTTTTTGAAAGAATTGTAAATAGGCTGGTTTTAATTCCAGAAGAAAGTTGAGCAAGCTCGAGGACCGAGTCAAATAAAAAATCACGAAATTACGTTCTGATAAGTCTTGTGAGTGATGCTCTAATAAAAAATGAGAGCTTTTCGGAGAACAATATCCAGATTTTGAGTATGCTACATAAAAATATGGTTATTTATCAGGCAGGTAAAAATTGTGTAATGTGAACGATCTGCTTGTATTACATCCAATTCAAAAATACAATAACAGGCATCACAAAGCGAATCCACACGTGAAACCTATGGACCGTGCAGCAAAACAAACCACCAGCGCTGGTGCTGCTTTCTTCAAGTGACGTCACTGGTCACGTGATACTCCGAAAAGACGTTCTGCAGAATTTTTGTGGGCGGGGCGTATTGGCACAGAAAATGGGCAATTTTCCACTTTCATTTGGCTGTGAAATTAAAATTATATTTTTCTAAAGAGAATGGTGCGGAGAATTGCGATGTGGGAACACTTATTCAACGAAAAATTGAAAGTTTTACAGGTATTTCATTGGACCTTTAAGAGCTAAATTAGCACTTCATTTTTTAGAGTGCATGGACCTACATTATACAAGTTCTGCTTTTCAGTTGGCCCTTCCTCCCTTTCAATTATTTAGATTAAAATTTGATAATTGTCTATTGTAATGTTTTAGTGTTAATAATTTTTTATATACTTCAAATATGATTTTATATTACTATGTCAATGGTATAATTGTAAATATGACGTCGAAATTAAAAGTGGAACATAAAACAATCGAATTGAATTGATTTTTTTTATAACGGCACAATTTGCCCGTACCATTAACTAAATCGGCCCTAACTATGTTACGACACCATTTTGGTAAATTTACCAAAATGAGCAAATATTGTACACATTTTGGTAAGTTCTGGGATTCTTTGCTCAGTTGTCTGTGCTCACTCATTGCATTACAAAATGCAAAATATAAAATTCCCTGTAACTTCACAAGGAAGTCCCTATGTTCTTAAACCACATCGGCTCAACCCGTTTGGTTTACCATAAATTTTGTGTAATAGCTCATCAAAACTCAATCCCAAGAAAGATTTTGTTTTAATTCACTGAAACTAAACACAATTAACAGTATATTAAGACTTGATATGTTAATCGGGTACTTGTCCAGCTCAATCAAAAGTTAAATGGCCTGAAATAAGATTAACCATAATTTCGGCCAGTTCATCGCCAGAAAACCCCGAACTGCATTGTGGGTAATAATAATTAAAATGAAATACAAAAATGCAGTCTAGCCTCCCAAAAGGCCTTACTTATGAAAGAGTATACACATGATATTGTTTCTATCATTTATATTTTGATATACAAACATTCTGTCTATTTTTAATGAATTATTTTAATCAATAAATTTATGTGATCTTTACTTACGCCTGTCCGACATGCTTTGCGCGCAGATAAATTACTCTCATGAGCCATATATATCTGTCAGGAAACTACTCTTCTTTGTAACCAAATACTTTTTCTTCATTTCAGATATACAGGAGCTGCAATTCGCTTTTCTTTGTAATGCAAATAAGTTGCTAGAGCAGGAGTGTGAGTGGTAGTGAGAGTGACTCTAGGATGGTTGAGCGGATTTGAATGAGTGTGTACAAGTAAATGGGTTGTATGTGAGGGGTTTCTCAGTTTGTCTCACTGCTAATTGAGGAAGCCATTTAGGTGGTCATAGAGGAAAGACTTCTAGCATGTCCATTCCTTATCAGCCATGTTACTGAATTTATTTTGAAGCCAAGCACTACCAAAGCTGAATTGTAAGTTATAAATTGTCTTGTTTTCACACTTATATAGTATGATGTGTTATTATCTGACGAATTTGATATTGAATTTTAAGGAGGTTTTAGTATAAAGACTGGAGTTGTATCAGGCATAATGTGTGAAGATAGATCGATGATTGATTAATAATTGCCGCTCAGGATTAATCCTGATTTATAGTGGTCTCGTTATTGCATGTAAATTAGTTAACATTTCATTCAGTAAAACAAGTATTTACCTTAATCTTTAACTTCACATAGATATTTCTAAATGATGATTTGCTTGTGATTTTATTGTTATTTGATCTAAAGTAATTGTGGGTGTCAAACAGAAATAAACCGTTACAATTGTATTATATAGAGGTAAGGTATTATTTGCATATCGCTATCTATGGAAGTTTGGATTGTAATTACAGGTGGCTCCTCCCTTTGGGGACTAGGACAGAGTATAAAGCCAACTGAAGGGTTAGACAGCGTGTGACAGAACTTCCCCCTCCTGTGTGATGAATTAACTTCGTGAATCTCGCAATACTGAGTGAGAGATGATGGCGTCAAGCCTCTGTGTGGTGGGGAACTGTTATGGAATCTTTGTGCTGTACCCATTTGCAACTCGCTAATCTTCAAAAGGAAAGTAAGAACAGTACCATCTGGCCATTACATGTCCGCACTACTTGCTTTGCCTAAAGCAAGGAACATTTACTTCAAAATCTCCGGACCTTGAACTCTAGCCAGCTTCCATAGAAGTCACACACAATTTCATTTAAACGATTTGATTTATGCAAGACTGGTTACTGAACGTAATTTCCTGGTTATATATTTGTAATATTTAATTATATTCTGATTGACATCCAATTTTAAGTAACTATGATTTCATTAATTGCATCATGAGTACTCTGATAATAAACGGAGTCTAAACTTAAACCTCCTCGACTCTGTACTCTGTTTGTGTCCAAGCATTTTCCTGACAATATCCACTACGTGTTATACCATTTCATCCAATTACCATGACGTCTAATGCCGTTCGGTCCAATATTATTCCGCTCATTAGCCATTTCGTCTAATAGCCAGTTACCACTTCGCCCAATAAATACTTCCTCCAATAGCCATTTCGTTTAATAGCCAGTTGGGCCAAAGTCGACTTCGTCCATTGGCCATTTGGGTAGCATGCCGTTTCGTCGAATATTCATTTGGTCTAATTTCCTTCTATAACCACTTGGTCCAGTATACAGTTGCTCTAATACCGACTTGGTAGGCATACAACTAACAGTTGGTCCAATATCGATATAGTCCAATACCCATTTGGTTTAATATTTGTATAAATCTTTGCAACATCACATGGTAATAACCAGTGTGCACGCCCCTCAGCTCTTTCCTTTCACGCACCCCCCCCCCCCCACACACACAACGTATTTTTTTAAACAATATTGACTTTCCCAGTATCAGATATAAAATATACAATAATTTTCTCTTCAGATCTCAACATTGAAGATGCAATTGTTTTATATACCAGCTTGGCGTTTACCAGCAAAACACTGTCCTGCCGAATTCATACGCCGGAGTTACCATAAACAGAAACAGATATAACTAACATTTAAGTGTTAATTCATGAGGTTTGGTTACACGTTGCTTGGCGGGCAAATTTCACATGAGTTATTCATGAGGATAATAAATTGCAACGCCAAAAAAATTGCTTAAATTAGAGAAACTGTGCATGAGCTAAATGCCTCACAGAGACCGTTATCAAAATCAGGCTTACAAATCGTAGTTTGTGTCTAAATTATAATGTTCATCCTGTATTATGGCGTGAATCCGTACATGTCCCAGTAACGGTTATTAGACCAATTGGGAAATTGACAAAATGGGCCAATTAGATATTAGACCAACTGTCAATTGAACCAAGTGGGTACATGACCAATTGTCAATTGGATCAATTGTCAATTTAACCCACTGGCAATTGAATGAAGTTAGACGAATTCGCTGTAGAACGCAGTGACTTTGGCCCAACGGGCTATTGGACGAAGTGTCTATTAAACGAAGCGGTTTCAAAATGATTTGGCTAATGCAGGAAATTGCTCTTTATAAACGAAGTGGCATGACCAAAATGTGCAGGCACCTCACATTATAACTGCATATTGGTGACGAAAACAAATCCCGTCAGGTGTGCACTATCGGCATAATGTCATGTGATGATAAGACATATCTCACATATTTAATATTATATCTATACATAATCAATACTTATAGTATTACCCATTTTACCAGCTCCAACTTTCATAAGAAAGTATTACTCATTCTTCTTCCAGCTAAACTTCTGACGCACACACATTTTATGGGTTTCTTATTCACTACATTTCATGTTCTCCCTAAAAGGTCAACTCCCCCAATTCAGAGTAAAGTTATGACGTACAGATTGTTTTGGTCAAGCGTCCAAGGTTGACCAACACCTGTTTGATCGTAAAGAGTCTAGACCAGACCAATATAAGGAGTTCACTTCTGAACCCAAATCAGATTACTTCAGAGATTGTTAGCGCTTGGTTGCAGATTACTTTACAGATTGTTCCAGCATACATACAGCTACAGAAGAGTTTATATTTTATACTGCAGAGTATAGTCACCATCAGACTTTATACTCATGTTCCTGTATTATTTGTCATCATCATCACCTTAGTTATCATCTTCAATAAATGTATATATGAACTGTACAGGCTTTGTATTGACTCCTTCATTTTAAGTCTGGTTGAAAGTTAAAGTGCAATCGATCCAGTCCCCAACACAACAATAATTTGGTAACAAGTTTCTCATATCAAAATGTGCAGTTGTGACAGTTATTAAGGGAATTAAAAAGAAATCCCAAACATGGTTAAAGATAATTGACCCTAAATAACCTTTGACCTTGCTCATCATGTGACGTCAACCCCATGCACGATGTTCAGTGATATACCATTATCCTAATTTTAAGTTTCATGAACTAGGTCCATATGCTTTTTAAAGTTATGATGGCAAAAACTTAACATTAGCTTAAATATTAAAATGTTGACGACGCCTATAGTCTCGCTCTGCTATACAGGCGATACAAAAACTTAACCTAAGTTAAAGGAGAATGAAGGTTTGGCATTAACATTGATATCAAATAGGGAACCTACAATTTTATGTATCGCGCAGGTCTATAGGCCCCCAAAAAATCAACTTTTAAAAAGCGATCGTCGTCTACGAGTATTCGGTCTTTAGCAGGCTGCCATTTTGTATAGTGGCCCTGAAGGGTAAATATTCACGACGAAATTGCCGACGTCGTGAATTTCGTCGCCAATTTCGTCGCGAATTACTGACGACGAAATTCACGACGTCGTGATTTTCGTCGCCAATTTCGTCGTGAATTTGTTTTGCTTGCCTGGGCGGTATGCGGGTTGAAACCAATTCGCCTGCTGCTAATTCGTCCACTCACAACAGGGTCTACATTCATTTAGTATAATGCAAGTCTGTCCATTAACCTTTCGCCTAACAACATGGTCCAATAACCATTTGGTCCAGTCATCACTTCGTCTAATCACCAGTTCGTCTTTTACCATTTCGTCTCTAGTCTAATATCAATTTCATTTCCTTAATTTCGCCCAATTAACACTTGGCATTACTAACCTTGGCATTAGACCACTTGAAAATAAACCATTTAAACGCCAGAACGATGTCCACTGCTATCCATATGCATAGGCGGATCCAGGGGGAGGGGGACGAGGGGCCCGCCCCCCCCCCCCCCCATTGGCGGAGCAAAAAAAAGAAAGAAAAAAAAAAGAGGGAAAAGAGAATAGAGAAAATGAAGAGGAGACGAGTGAATAAAATAAGATGAGGGAAGACATTAAAATAAAAGAATCTTTCATGTCACTATATGAATTTTCCGCTCGCGCTTCGCGCTCGCATCAATTGTTTAGTTACATAGCTATCCTGTTTACGATTACAAAAATTGATTAAAAATTTCCATTCTTTATGTAGAAATGTCAAAAGTTTTTAGCTCGCGCTTCGCGCTCACATCAATTGTTTATTATATACCTATTCTGTTTAAGTTCCAAAAAGTCCTTAGAATTGTCATTTCTTAGGTAAAAATGTAAAAAAATCCAGCTCGCGCATCGTGACTAACTGCATACCTTCAATTTCCACCAGTTCATTTCTGCTCGCGCTTCGCGTTCGTAGTAATTATTTATTTGCATGCACATCTTTTTTAGGAAAACAAATATTGCAAAGAATGTTAAAATTTTAGGAAAAAATACATAAGATTTCCAAAAAAATTAGCTCGCGTATCGCGCTCACATTATATAATTAAGGATTATGATATTATATATTAATGCTGATTTAGAAGAAAGCTAAGAAGACTCCCTCTTCATAGAAATCCAAAATCATCTTCGAGCGGCCGATCGGGGAAAATATGACTGAAAAATGATCCCCCCCCCCCCTATTGGCGAAGGCTGTTTTGCGTTCATTACTATAACACTATAGCACGTACACTGCTCTCTCTGCAGTCAAGGAACAAGTGCTTTAGTCATACATATGAAACATGTGGTACCACGCAGGGTCCAGGGTATTATATAACTCTCTACACGGTGATGAGGGGTAACCATGGGAACAGATTATATAGGGTAGGGGATGGAATGTGCTGACCCAGGGAAAAGTCTGCTACTGGGAAATGATGACAATATTCCAATGCATGGAGGCCTATACCAACACAATAGGCTGGATCCGCCCCTGAAACACTTATATATAGTCAATGAGATCGAGCGCGAGGGAAAAATTCGATATAGTGACATGAAAGATTCTTTTTATTTCCATGTCTTCCCCTCATCTTATTTTTTTCACTCGCCTTCCTCCTCTTTTTTTCTCCTCTCTTTTAATTCCTCTTTTTTTTCTTTATTTCTTTCTTCCCTTTTTCATGTTTTATCGCTTCGCCAATAGGGGGGGGGGGGAGGCGGGCACCTCGGCCCCCTAGCTCCCCCCTGGATCCGCCTATGCATATGGATAGCAGTGTGGACATCGTTCTGTCGTTTCAATGGTTTACTTTCAATTGGTCTAATGCCAATTTGTCTGCTATCATTTGGTCTACCATCAGTTCGTCCACTATCCACATGGTCTAACTGCCATTTCGTCTAATAACCAAGTTGGTCCAATTGCCATTTATTCCATGTGCCATTTGGTTTAATTGAACTAAGTGTTAATTGGGCGAAATTAAGGAAAATAAAATTGATATTAGACCAACTAGTTATGAGACGAAATGGTCCAAGACGAACTGATGACAAGACGAAGTGATGACTGGACCAAATGGTTATTGGACCATGTTGTTAGGCGAAAGGTTAATGGATAGACTTGCATTATACTAAATGAATGTAGACCCTGTTGTGAGTGGACGAATTAGCAGCAGGCGAATTGGTTTCAACCCGCGCCATATCGCCCAGGCAAGCAAAACAAATTCACGACGAAATTCACGACGTCGTGAATTTCGTCGTTAATATTCAAATTGACGACGAAATTGGCGACGTTGTGAATTTCGTCGTAAATATTCCATTGATCTGTCCATTACGCGATGCCATGCAATGTCCTTCAGGGCCACCATAATTTTGTTTGTGATTCCAGCGACCCCAGCGAAAATACTTGTGAAATGCTCAACCTGGTATCATGTGCGTAATTACGTATGCCGCGATTTGTAGCCATATGATATTTCGCTAGCATTCAAGATCAAGTCGTACTGCCAGGCTTTCGGGAGTACGAGAAAAAGTCGAAAGACGATTGGGGAAACTTTTCATCCACTTCCAAAGCCGATTATGAAAAATACGAGACATTTGGCTTCCTCCTGCTCGTACGCACGGGCGTCCGTCGATATAACACATGATATTTTTTATGAAAATATGCATCCTTTTTCTTAAAAGTTGATGGACAAGGGAAAAATTAATCGTATCAAGTCGGGGTACTCAGTACAGGACAGGAGAAACTATATTTCACTGATTTTTATGATTCATCCCATTTGATTAACTCATCTATTCGTGTTTTGGGGCTAATCTTTCCCTTACGCATTCCTTTTTGGCAGAAGTTCTATGGAAAATGCACCTTTTTTCACACAAACTTTGAGACACTCTGTATTCATTCCCCCATTGCTCGAGAATGAATGGGCAGTTAACGACGGGGTGAGAGATTTATTGAAGAATGGAGTGTATATTTCATGAAAATGAAAGCCATTTCCCCATTGGATGTTATCTTCAATACGTGTTTTTTAGATGAAGTTAGTTGTCGAATAGGCTCTCCTGGCATTTGAGGTCTCTATCGGTGACGTCACTCAGGATCGTCATGCCTGAACCATCGGCCGGGCAGGGGTCGCAATGATAGTATGATTTATGCATAATGCACTCGATATATACAATAAATCTTGTCCTTCTGTTCAAATGAATGAAACTCATATAATTTTCATCAGAGCATTCAACAGGAGTACTGTAGTACACATTTCTTTGTTATAAGTGAATTAAAGTCCCTCCAGTGTGTTTGATCACCCCTATTGTGAAAATGTATCACCCCTAAGTTGTAACAGAGTCAGCTGTTTGCACTCAGGGTCACTCCGTGACTTTTGTGTGCGTTCAAGAGTTGTACACGATTTTCTGTCTCATTTAGGTAGAAATCTTTCATAATGAGACAGAAACAAGGAACTTTTTCATATTTAGTGTGGATTGCGGCAATAAAAGTTCAAAAAATATTTCAAATCATCGTACGGATACAGCCGGCATCATGTTATTTGTAGTGACCCTTTCCAGACTTTTGAAGTACGAGGAGGACATGCACAAATCTGAATATAGAGAGCTTGCCGCTGATATGTGAAAAATGATGATAAAAATAAAACGCTGAAGTGAAAATCTGAAAGTAAAACGCTCAAACTGATCCAGACAGTACGCGAAAGAATGAAACGAAATATCTTTGCAGCAGTAAACTAGCAAAATACGCAATCCGCAGCTGACTTCGCGATAGCTTGATGATATTGATGAAGTAAAAATTATGATGTTATTTATATTCTTACACAAGAACAATGTACAATTTAATTATTCGGGAAAAAATAAGTAAGCATATGCTTAAAGTTTTTAGGTCAGTTGGAAAATACAACTGAAAATACTTTAAGTGTTGAGTTTAGAGTTGTAATAGTGAAAGTAGGCCAAAGTATAGCCGATCACACATGAAGAGCGCAAAACTTCGTCACACACCCCTGGAAGTCAACAAAATGGCAGCATACAGCTTCACGAAGATCGTGGCATTCGTTTGATTTCAAGTAAGATTTTCTCAAATATGTAAAATAAGACACATTATGAGTTTGGTCAAAATAAAAGATACATAAATATCAGGTGTAATAAGCCCAAACATGTATTTTAACCTTTAATCTCGTTAAAGACTTCAACGCCGCCGCGGCCGGTAAGTGGAAAGCGGCGCCAATAGTTTCGCTCAGCTATGAAGGTTAGACAAAAAAGGGGGCCATAATTTCCGGATTCGAATTTCGTTATTATAACATAAAATAAAAAATGATTATGAAAATTTTCTTGTTTTGACAAATAATGCAACTTAGAAAGTATATGGACCTAGTTCATGAAACTTGGTCATAAGGTTAATCGAGTATTACTAAACATCCTGCCTAGTTTCATGTCACATGACCAAGGTCAAAGGTCATTTAGGTTCAATGAACTTAGACCATGTTGGGGGAATCAACATCAAAATCTTAACCTAAGGTTAAGTTTTTGAAATGTCATCATAACTCAGAAAATAAATAGACCTATTTCATGAAACTTATACATAAAGTTAATCAAGTATCACTGAATATCCTGCATGAGTTTAACGTCACATGCCAAAGGATAAAGGTCATGTAGGGTCAATGAACTTTGGCCGAATTGGGGGTATCTGTTGAATTACCGTCATAACTTTGAAAGTTTATGGATCTGATTGATGAGACTTGGACATAAGAGTAATCAAGTATCACTGAACACCCTGTGTGAGTTTCAGGCTACATGATCAAGGTCAAAGGTCATGTAAGGTCAGTGAACTTTGGTCGCGTTGGGGTTTTTGTTGAAGTACCATCATATCTCTGTAAGTGTATTGGTCTAGTTTATAAAACGTGGAAATAAGAGTAACCAAGTATCACTGAACATCTTGTGCGAGTTATAGTAGTTTTCAAAATCTATCTGAATCGCGTGATGCAGGTGAGACCGCCAGAGGCATTCCACTTGTTTTAAAGAAGGAAGATAAAATATTTCCCAAAATGTTTTTTTTTTAATTCTACAATACCACGTGCTTTGCTAAATGAATTAGCCATGCGTTGTTCTGGTCCATTAGATGTATTCAGATAATGACAATGGAATAAAACTTACAATTTCTGATCCTGGATTCCTCCATCACACTCATCGTCTAAAAGAAAGCCCTTCCTACTCCCTGTATGTTTAGTCTCGTGCTCCATCTGCCAAGGCTCTGTCGTGTGCTGAATTAAAAAAGAATGAATGCCTTAATTATTTATGAGTAACACATGCGGATGTATTAGATTCTAAAAAATGTTAATTTCATACCTAATCACAATTTTAACATAATTATGTAGCAGTTTAATGCAACCTGTGTAACGTAAAAGTGTCCTTTGGCACGTTCCTAACTGGTTTAATTTGTTGTATTCACATATTTTATTGGGTCAACAAGGAAGAGATAAAACCAGAATATAACAAATGAAACACAATTGAATTGAATTCAATTTATTCATTTGGCAAAATGAAGATGTTACAATGTAAAAAAACAATAGATGCATATTAATGAGATAGGTCCTCTCAAAAGCAGCATGTGCTTGTGCTTGAGGCCCTGTAAAGGTACAATATTTGTGCATAATTATAGTCATCAGAACAAAACAAAAAACACCCCCCCCCCGTAAAATAAAAAAAACAAAAATACATAAAAAGATAAATGAAAATAATAATAAATACATGAACAATAACGAAAAATCTATGACATGACACAAATACATGTATATAAGAATTATCAATACTTTTAAAATTCAAAATTTGGTTTCGGTGATGATGAAAATTCACCAATATGTTCATTTGACATTTTATTTCATCTATTACTAACAGCTCAAACTTTTGATACAATGTCTTATCTCTTTATAACTCTTTATAACAAAGTCCATGGAATGAAAATGATGATAAATACATCGTTTGATTTCATCGTTATTTTATTAAGATGACTAATTGGATTTTTGAATATCATCAATGGTCAAATCCAAAAATAGCAATTCCTTTCTTTTAAATAACCTATTTTTTTCTCAGGACACTCGACAACTTTTTTATATCAACATTATGTTCTACATTTGTGGTAGTTTGCGAAATTCAAGATCCACCTTTGAACGAAGTATCTTTATTTTATGGTGGGGAAGAAGGATTTGTTTTTCACGTCCCCTGCATTTCGGCTACATGCTTCAGACTACGACAAATAAACCAGGATATTTTCTTTCTTTATTTCATCTTATTTGACGTTGACTACTAACATGATTAAGATGAAATTATATACTATGTCTACAAGCAACGTATACAATATCTTCTAGAAATGGGTAAGGCTATACATGACAAATATTAACGCATGCATTGTGCCTCTGTAATGCGACTGCCACCAAACTAAAAAAAGATCAATTTTGATGGGTGAACATTGCATAATTGTATAGGCCTTGACTATACCATATCATATAATTATTACACTGTATTGAAAGGCAAAGTCAAAATCAGTCGGCGTTCAAAGAGTGTATTAAGGGACAGGGTCTAACGCTCAATGCGGTAGAGTTGGCAGCTATAGCTGTCATTTCTATTTTTCCTCCACCGTTATCGCAGTTAAGTCAAGAAGTCTTTACCATGAAATCTATACTATGAGAAGTACCTGACATTACAAAAATCAAAAGATCTTCATTGGGGTGTTTTCGCAAACACTACGCAGACGCTTTCTGTAACGTTGACAATCTGTTGTAAAAAGCTCTTCATGAGAAATCCGTCTTCGTCGAAAACCGGTGAATCAGAACAGCAGTGTCGTCTTGGACTCTGGATAACATACATATTTTCCATTTTTCGTCAACTCTGAATCTTATGACGATAAACTGTCCCGGTTCTCAATTTTCGATAATGACCTCTAGGCTGTCATTGTGATTTGACTTCCATTTTCAATAGATTTTTAACGTTCCAGAGAGTGTCTGAGTAGTGGTTGCGGAAACTCATCAAGGATGGCTACTTTGGGGAAGGCTCCCGAGAAAAATTAAGCCAACACTTTTTTGTCAAAAACTGTGAAAAATGAAATTCAATTCCCCATGCTTACTCTTAATTGGTCATACCCACTTAATCAATTTAGACTTCTTAATTGAGTTCAGTTTCTTTTCTAATTTTTTCAATAAATGAAAAGATACAAATTAGTCTAACAATTATGGCACGCATATAGGGAATCAATTAAATATATATTTCACTTAAAAAATAAATGTTTCTCTTCCACTAAACCATTTCACTTAAAGAAATTTATATTTCACTTTTAAGAATATATTTCACTTTTTGAAAAATATATATTTCACTTTTCAAAAAAATATATTTCACTTAAAAAAAAAAATATATTTCACTTTTCCCAAAAAATATGTTTCACTTTTGAAAAAAAATATTTTTCATTTTAAAAAGAAAATATATTTCAATTTTAAAAAATAAAAATATTTCACTTTTCTAAAAAAATATGCACTTTTCCCCCACAATATGTTTCACTTTTGAAAAAAAAAATTATTTCACTTTTCAAAAAAAATATATATTCACTTTCCGAAATAATATATTTCACTTTTCAGAAAAAATATATTTTACTTTTCCAAAAAAATATGTTTCACTTTTGAAAAAACAATTATTGTCGACGAAGAATCCGTTTTCACTTGATTCATTTTAAATTTGAGAGGAAACAAATCCTTTCATTATTGTTGGATAACATATGCGTCTGCCGTATTAGACCGGATACGTAAAATTCGTTCCTCACGTAAAAATCCATTCCTCTCGCCACGAAAAACATTTCACTCATGTCGCAAATTCATTTCACTCAATTGCAAAAAAATATGTTCCTCTTTTTATCGGACTGTAGGCGGCGCGCACCATTGTTGGCGGGACGAGGAAAAGTAACATGATATGTCTATCTAACTATCTATCTATCTATCTAATATCTATTTATTTATTTCGTTTAATATGTCTGTATATCTGTGTATTTATCATTCAACCTCTATATCTGTCTATCTATCTATCTAATGATTTACCAAGCTGTTTAAATGTCTGTATATCTGTCTTTCTATCTATCTGCCTATTATCTTTATCCATTTATCTATCTATGAATCTATCTATCTATCTATCTTATGTTTATCTGTTCAGAATACTATGTCTATCCGTATGTCTACCTTTTATATTTCAATCTAATATCTATTGATCTGTCTAAATAGTTATGTCTGTTTATTTGTCTGTTTATCTATTTAATATCAATCTATCAAATTTGTTTAATATATTATTCTATCTGTCTACCTATCAATAAATATATCGATCTATTTTCTCTCTATCGATATATCTATCTATGTATCTATCTGTCTGTCTATCTGTGTATGTACCTATGTATCTATCTGTCTGTCTATCTGTGTATGTACCTATGTATCTATCTGTCTGTCTATCTGTGTATGTACCTATGTATCTATCTGTCTGTCTATCTGTGTATGTACCTATGTATCTATCTGTCTGTTTATCTGTGTATGTACCTATGTATCTATCTGTCTGTCTATCTGTGTATGTACCTATGTATCTATCTGTCTGTCTATCTGTGTATGTACCTATGTATCTATCTGTCTCTTTATCTGTGTATGTACCTATGTATCTATCTGTCTGTCTATCTGTGTATGTACCTATGTATCTATCTGTCTGTCTATCTGTGTATGTACCTAGGTATCTACCTGTCTCTGAATCTATACCGCTGGGAATCATCGATATCATCATCGTATTTTTTTCATCAATCATTATCAGCATCATCCTCCTCATCGTATTGTTTATCGTCAATCAATGTCTATCTGTCCGATACCTATCTATCTGTTTATATCTATCTATCTATCATGTCTATTAATCAGAGGCTGCGGAACGGTTTTCAAAGCGGGGGGGGGGGGGGCTGACCATGCAAAAAATCACAATCATACAGTCATTTTTACGTTTTTGTACACGGTTTTGGAAAAAAGTAAAGGGACCGGCTGCCCCCAGCTTTTGTGGCCCCTGTTGATATATCTATCTATCTTCTATTAATCTCTACACCTATTTATCTACCTTTCTTATATGTTTCTGTTTGAATATGTATGTCTGTCTGTCACTATGTCTATTTATCTTTCATACTTATATCCACTCATTTGCTTAAATAATTAATAATAAATCTGTTTATCTCTGTATCTACGACAAACCACCTAATTCGTCCGCACGACGAATTAAAATCTAGATTCACTCCTTACATTTTAAATCTGAGAGGAAACAAATCCTTTCACTTTTATTGGATAACACATACGGCTGCCGTATTAGACCGTAAGTAAATTTCGTTCCTCACGTAAATATCCATTCCTCTCGCTACGAAAAACATTTCACTCATGTTGCAAATTCATTATACTCAATTGCAAAAAAAATACATTCCTCTTTTTTCTCGGCCTGTAGGCGGCGCGCACCATTGTGGCGGGACGAGGAAAAGAGACGGTTGCAAAATTTTCGCTGTGCTGAGGGCAAAAATCATGAATGCGCTTGCAACACACAAAATAACAAGGATATGGGAATAGCAGCGAACCCAATTACGTCACTTTCCCACGTGCACGGGAATGCACCACTGATCTCTCCCCTATCTGGATGGGAACAATAACGCTGATTGGCCTATTCCGTGTTGAAGCACCGGAAGTTGGTACCTCCGCACGCCGAGTTCCCCCAAAAAAGCCAAAATCGGAGTAGAGTCTGGTTCACGACAATAGTATCAATCTTAATTATACTTACCAGATCAACTCTTATAACAGCACTTTTCAATGTGAATTTATACCTAATACAAAGTTTAAGATGTCGTCCTGTGCCACGTATAATTGCACTTATCGTGACGACCGTGGAAACAGAGAAAAGGGGATTACTTTTCACAGATAAGACAAGCTGGTGAACTGCATAGTTGTAGACTTTATGTAGTCCCATGTGCTCAAATACATGTGTGGTATTTCTAAATTACCAGAGCAAGTTTCCAAAACTTTAAAACCGGGGGGGGGGGGTATCGATTGTTGTGATTTCTCTGGAAGCGTGATGAATTTAAACCATGATTCAAATAAATATTCAGTTTATTAATATTCACAAATGTCACCAAGTTTTATGAGTTTATCAGTCATGTTTGGACAGAAGAATATCACGAGACACGAAAATACTGACCAGTTAAAACTGAAAATCTGCTGTTTCGGAGGAGTTAAAAAAAAATTGCGAAGCATAGATCCTGACCGAAATAGACTGATTTTTGGGACAAGGACTGGATCTACAATTTATTCTGAAAATTATTTTATCTTTTATTTGTGAAAGGACAATAAAATTTACAAGCTAGAGGTACATGTACGGTAGGACTAGACTTTAGGGGGCTTATGTAACTTGTGGCATGTGAATTTGTGATATTTCTCTGTCAACGATAGATCGAATTATTTTTTCCAAGAACTCATTTTTTAAACAAAAGTTTTTTAAAAAAGACATTAAGCTACAGTGACGGATTTACAGGCTTCAAAAATTTCACAGAACTTATTTTGAGATGCCGAATGTCTTCAAAGAAAAAAATGTCTCGGTGGAGCTAAAAAGGGGGTTATCAACCAGAAATTTAGGGGTGACGCAAGAAAAATAACCAGCAAAAAAAAGTTATAAACCCAAAATTTAGGGAGGGATGCAAAACAAAAGAAATAATCTGACAAGCATCAAAAAAAGGATATCAACCAGAATTTTAGGACGGACCACAATGATTTTAGGGGGGTCCACCTGAATTTAGAGGGGATGCAGGAAAAAAATTGACAAGCAAAAAGAACAAAAACAGCTGTCAACATAAATTTTGGGGGTCTATATCCCCCACCTAAAATATAGGGGGACAGGACCCCCCCCCCCCCCCCCCGCTTCCGCTGCCTATATGAACAAACTGGGTAGAGGATAATTGAAGAGGGTCGATCGATGTGATAGAAGGAGAGAGAGAGAGAAGGTCAAGTCCACCTCATAAAATATTGATTTGAATCAATAGAGAAAAATCAGACAAGCACAATGCTGGGAGAAAAGGGAAATTTCAACACTAACACCTTGACCATTCAGCTCCGTAGATAGTGTGTGTATGGGGTATGTATAAAGTATTCATGCCTCATGCCTACAAAACGTATAGCCAGACCGTGCTAAGGTTTGATTGATCATAGGGCCGAATGCAACAGCTGATTGCACTGGCTATGTGCATAATCAGCAATAAATTCAAACTTTACGATTTGTGTTTATGGGCCCACCTAATTGTGCGCGCCGCCTACAGGCCGAGAAAAAAGAGGAACGTTTTTTTTTTTGCAATGGAGTAAAATGAATTTGCAACATGAGTGAAATGTTTTTCGTAGCGAGAGGAATGGATATTTACGAGAGGAACGAAATTTACTTACGGTCTAATACGGCAGCCGTATGTGTTATCCAACAAAAGTGAAAGGATATGTTTCCTCTCAGATTTAAAATGTAGATTTTAATTCATCGTGCGGACGAATTAGGTAGTCTGCCGTAGATACAGAGATAAACAGACATAATTATTTAAACAAATGAATTTGATTTGATTTGATTTATTTTATTTAAACACGGTAAAAAGCCCTCGATCAGAAAAATGCGAATTCTGGCACCTTAAATATATGAAGTTTTGTATAAAAAGCAAGAGCTTCAGTGTGCAGACAGCTAGCGTATCGCTCACAATGCATATGCTAATGAGCGATCGCGTTCCTTTTGCATGTTTTGTGGGAACTGGTATGGCGGACAATAGAACCCGCGGGCTTCAAACAAAGGACCCTCCCCACATATCCAGTTAGGGGAGAGATCAGTGGAATGCGCCATGAGTGGGCCCTTATGGCCCCTTAAAGACATACATACACTATCTATTTAGCTGAATGGTCAAGGTAAGTGTTGAAATTTCCCTTTTCTCCTTTCTGTATTTCTTTTACTTCACTGACATACGATGATCGTAACGATTGATGAAATGAAGCTTACAAAAAACTACATTTTACTGGTCAACTCACTTGTACCTGCACTGCAAAACCAAATTATTCTCTACATTTGTCATGACATGAGTGGGGGTTTACTATCGTTAGAACAGACATAAAAAGTGAGTATACGGGACTGAAGTTGGGTGATGACGTGTTCGCTCAACCGAGAATGTCCACCGAAAGCGATGATGTCATCACCCAACTTCAGTCCCGTATACTCACTGTTTATGAATGTTCTTAAGATGGTGACCCCCCCCCCCCTTCATGTCTCATACAAAATGGAGAGAATTTGGTTTTGCAGTGCAGGTAAAAGCGAGTTGACCAGTGAAATGTAGCTTTTCGTAAGGCTAGCTTCATTTCATCAATCATTACGATCATTGTATGTCAATGAAGTAAAAAACAGACGGAAGGGAGAAAAGGGAAATTTCAACACTAACACCTTGACCATTCAGCTCCGTAGATAGTGTGTGTATGGGGTATGTATAAAGTATTCATGCCTCATGCCTACAAAACGTATAGCCAGACCGTGCTAAGGTTTGATTGATCATAGGGCCGAATGCAACAGCTGATTGCACTGGCTATGTGCATAATCAGCAATAAATTCAAACTTTACGATTTGTGTTTATGGGCCCACCTAATGGTGCGCGCCGCCTACAGGCCGAGAAAAAAGAGGAACGTATTTTTTTGCAATGGAGTAAAATGAATTTGCAACATGAGAGAAATGTTTTTCGTAGCGAGAGGAATGGATATTTACGAGAGGAACGAAATTCAATTACGGTCTAATACAGCAGCCGTATGTGCTATCCAACAAAAGTGAAAGGATTTGTTTCCTCTCAGATTTAAAATGTAGATTTTAATTCATCGTGCGGACGAATTAGGTAGTCTGCCGTAGATACAGAGATAAACAAATGAATTTGATTTGATTTGATTTATTTTATTTTATTTAAACACGGTAAAAAGCCCTCGATCAGCCAATGGCTGGTTTTTAGAGAGGCCGAATGAATGGATATAAGTATGAAAGATAAATATACAGACAGACAGACATATTCAAACTGATACATATAAGAAAGATAGATATATAGATGGATTGAGAGATAAATGATAGGTGTATAGATTAATAGAAGATAGATAGATATATATTAACACAGGGGCTGGGGCAGCCCTTTACTTTTTTCCAAAACCGTGTACAAAGACGTAAAATGACCGTATGATTATGATTTTTTGCATGGTCAGCCCCCCCCCCCCCCTGCTTTGAAAAAAGTTCCGCAGCCTCTGATTAATAGATAGATAGATAGATACATACATAGATATAAACAGATAGATAGGTATCGGACAGATAGACATTGATTGACGGTAAACAATACGATGAGGAGGATGCTTATAATGATTGATGAAAAAATACGATGATGATATCGATGATTCCCAGCGGTATAGATTCAGAGACAGGTAGATACATAGGTACATACACAGATAGACAGAGAGATAGATACATAGGTACATACACAGATAGACAGACAGATAGATACATAGGTACATACACAGATAGACAGACAGATAGATACATAAGTACATACACAGATAGTCAGACAGATAGATACATAGGTACATACACAGATAGACAGACAGATAGATACATAGATAGATATATAGATAGAGAGAAAATAGATCGATATATTTATTGATAGGTAGACAGATAGAATAAGATATTAAACAAATTTGATAGATAGATATTAAATAGATAAACAGACAAATAAACAGACATAACTATTTAGACAGATCAATATAGATTGAAAGATAAAATGTAGACATACGGATAGACATATGTATTCTGAACAGATAGACATAAGATAGATTGATAGATAGATAAATGAATAAAGATAATAGGCAGATAGATAGAAAGACAGATATACAGACATTTAAACAGCGTGGTAGATCATTAGATAGATAGATAGATAGATATATAGATAGATATAGAGATTCAATGATAAATACACAGATATACAGACATATTAAACGAAATAAATAGACATTAGATAGATAGATAAAGGATAGACATATTTAAACAGATAGATATATGTTAAGCTGAGAGATAGATAGATAAATAGATAGATAGATAGATATATCATGTTACTTTTCCTCGTCCCGACAACAATGGTGCGCGCCGCCTACAGGCCGAGAAAAAAGAGGAACGTATTTTTTTGCAATTGAGTGAAAAGAATTTGCAACATGAGTGAAATGTTTTTCGTGGCGAGAGGAATTGATTTTTTCGTGAGGAACGAATTTTACGTATACGGTATAATATGGCAGCCGCATGGGTTATCCAGCAAAAGTGAAAGGATTTGTTTTCTCTCAAAATTATATGTATCAAGTGAAATGACCCTTCGTCGAAAAAATATTATCTTTTTGAAAAGTGAAACATTCTTTTGCCAAAAGTGAAACATATAGTTTGGGGAAAAGTGAAATATATTTTTTTGAAAAGTGAAATATATTTTTTAGAAAAATGAAATATATTTCTTTGAAATATTTATTTATTTATTTATTTATTTATTCATGTTTTATTTAACAAAAAAATCGATAAAAACAACAGTGGAGGGTAGTCCGGTTCAGTTAAAAACTGGTTTACAACGGAGCCCGAAATATGAAATATATTTCTTTTTTTTTGAAAAGTGAAATACATTTTTTTTTAAAGTGAAACATATTTTTGGAAAAGAGAAATATATTTTTTTGAAAAGTGAAATGTATTTTTGGGGGAAAGAGAAATATATTTTTTTAAGTGAAACATTCATTTTTTGAAAAGTGAAAAATATATTTTTTTAAGTGAAATATATTTTTTTGATAAAGTGGAATATATTTCTAAAAGTGAAATATAAATTTCTTTAAGTGAAATGGTTTAGTGGAAGAGAAACATATATTTTTAAGTGAAATATATATTTAATTGATTCCCAATATGCGTGCCATAATATACTGTTGAATTACTCTAAATATTTTATTATAACACACGAAATTGTCTTTAATATTTTGCATTCATATGGAAATAATCTAAATGTTTATATCATAAGGCAGTCCCTTAAAAAACAATATCAAAAAAGATAAAACCACACCACACTAAAATTTGATCAAATATTAAATTGTAAGGTACATTTTAAAGGGTTACTCTAGCTGGGCTTATATTCATTAGCTAAATACATAAATAAAATTCACCGAGCAAAGCACTATTCGAAATTCTGATACAAAGTGACGAAGATATTGAACATTTAAGTTTTGCTATATTTGTGGAAGTAGTTATCATAGTTACACCATGAAGCTATTTATAGCTCCTTGGTTAACGACGTCGTGAATATCCAATAGGTGGCTGATGATTTCATGTCCTCACTTTCCCTTGTTTTTGTTTCTTTATTTTAAAGGGAGTCATACATATTTAATATTCATTTATCTATGTCATATATCTACCTTGTAAAAAAAATTATTATCATTATTATTAATACTATTATTATTGTTATCATCATTATTATTTATCGACTGGATATACAAGGGGCATCATCCCGGGTTTACGATCACAGTTCGCTCGAATTTGTCGATGTCTATAGTTTCCAAATTCTGCATGTGGAGATATGGACAAGGGAGTTCCATTCCTAGCAACGCAAGTATGCACTCAGAGAAGCCTTAAACAGTTCATGTATATGAAATGACAATTGTAATGAAAACCTCTAGCAATTTCACTCGTTACTGAAAAGGAGATCATTATTCGATTTAACTTGATATTCAAATGTTCCTGTGGAATTCTTCTTATCATATGTTAGACCAATGTTATAAGATGCAGATTTTATAGTGATTTACTCTTAAGAACTCTTTCGCATATACCAAGATGTCAAAGATTAGAAGTGTTTCAAATTTTATTTCGTTTTAAATTTAGACGTTTGTCTATCAAATTTAAATAAAATAATCACGCACCCACCCATCTACACACACAGGCGGGGGGCGAGGGTCCTGTCCCCCCCCCCCCCCCAAAAAAAAATATAAAAATCCATCCCTATACCCCGATTTATTTGGCTTCTGCCGCCAATGTCCACACACATATATACCCATCCACAACGATTTATTCAATTCAATTCAGTTCAAGGTTTATTAAAAACAGAGGCGTCGATCCTGGGGGCAGGGGGGGGGGCGATCGCCCCACTAATGAAAATATTGGGGGGCAAACATATCATTTTGCCCCCCCCCCCCCCCCAATAATTCCGGATATGCATAAAAAACAAAATTGTAATGTTCGGCAAGCGAGATTGAGATACACAACTCGTTCTTTATTTCAAATCTTGCTCAAAATGTCCGCTTTTCAGATTGGAATATGAAAATTTTAAGCTCGCGCTTCGTTGGTACCAAAAATGCTTAGGATATCAAGTTTTGAGGTCAGAATATAAAGTTTCCTGTAGCAAAAACCCATACTTTTCATGATTAGATAGGTGAATGTAAATGTCCCGTTTTCTGTTCTAAGCCTAAAAAAACTCCTGCTTCGATTCGCTATCGTCTTTCTTGGATATATATCTTGTTCTTTATCAAAAACGTCCATTAAACTGTCAGTTTTTTAGATCGAAATATCAAAATTTTAAGCTCGCGCTTCGTTGGTACCAAAAATGCTTAGGATATCAAGTTTTGAGGTCAGAATATAAAGTTATTTCAGCTCACTCGTCGGCACTCGTACTATCGGTGTAGTGAGATATGTATGTAAAAAGGTTGTTTTTTCACAACTAACATCATACAAGATAATGAGTTACTTGACCAACATCAATCCGCATACAAGCCTGGTCATAGTGTAGAAACACTACTAGTTAACTTAACAGATACTATTTATAGAGAAATGGATAATGGCAACATTACGGCACTCATTATGCTTGATATGAGTTCAGCATTTGACACAGTAGATCACACTATCCTAATTGAAAGGCTGAACTCATTAGGTATCAAGGGGACTGCCCTTGCATGGTTCATATCCTATCTATCAGAACGATCTCAATATGTTAGAATCGGTAGTTCTATCTCAGGTTTAACTACTCTAAAGTTTGGGGTACCCCAGGGCTCTGTTGGAGGTCCACTGCTCTATTCCCTCTATATGCAACCAATCAGCAAGATATTTCGTAAACATGGCATAAAATACCATTGTTATGCCGACGACATACAACTCTATTTGTCTTTTCAACCCTCAATGTCATCACTGAACTCTGCTATTACAAAACTTGAAGCATATCTACAAGACCTTAAGACATGGCTTGTATCTAATTGCCTGAAACTGAATGATGATAAATCAGAATTCTTATTACTTGGATCGAAGTTTATGCTTAGTAAAATTGACTTTCAGTCATGTCATGTCCATCTTGGTAGCTCTTGTATCACTCCGTCTAAAACAGCCCGTAATCTTGGGGTTATATTTGATCAGGAAATGACTTTTCGCAACCATATCACTCAAGTCCAACAAAATGTCAGATATCAACTACGTAATTTGAGTTTCATCACTGTCTAAACCTGCAGCCGAGATACTTATCCATGCTTTAATTTCCTCCCGTTTAGATTTTTCAAACTCATTGTTCTGTAACCTCCCACAAAAAGATTTGACAAAACTTCAACGTCTACAAAACTCTGCTGCCCGTCTCCTAACCTACACTAAAAAGTATGACTCCATCTCGCCAATCCTCAAGTCCTTACATTGGCTGCCTGTTGGTAAAAGAATCACCTTCAAAATTCTTTTACTAATACATCATTCAATTTATTCTCTTTTCCCCACATATCTCAGCAGCTCTATCTCAAAATATCAGCCTTCACGTAGTCTTCGCTCATCATCTGATACTCTATTGCTCCAGACACCCAGAACAAAACACAAATGGGGGGACCATGCATTCTCTGTTATAGGACCAAAGCTTTGGAATCAACTGCCTATCCAATTACGCCAAATTCCATCAACAGTAACATTCAAGTCCCAGTTGAAAACTTACTTAATCTCCCATTAACAGTTTAATATTGTGTTTATTCAGGAGAATTCAAATTCTATTCTTGTTTGTTTTCTATTGTTGTGTTTTGTGTTTATTTTCCTTGAAGCGCCATGAGCACCGAAAGGTGGACCTGTGCGCTATATAAGTAGCCACCATTATTATTATTATTATCCTCCTCATGAGTTACCACAAAACAGTCGTTAAACAGGCACGCTTTTCCTGTCAGTATACTAAAAAAAAAATCAGCTCGCGCTTCGCGCGAGCGCCTTTGGAACGTTAATGATTTGGCCCCCCCAATCTGAAAAAATGGATCGACGCCCCTGATTTAAAACATGAGTCACAGCCAAATGGCTGCATTGGTCATGTATACAAAGTAAGAACAATTAAAAGACTCATTATATATTTCAAACATTAAAAGCAGTAAACTTTTTTAAAAACTGACATGAGAAATATGTGTATAGGCAAGAATACTTAGTCAATGAAAATTTATGTACATGTACATAAAATAGTGAGGAAAGGAAATTAAGAATAATAAAAAGAAAATAAGTAAGCTGTAAAAGATAAAAATGTATGGATATTAAATAAGAGAGTTGATTTCCTCATTCATGAAAAAAACTTGATATTGCGAGTAGGCTGGTATTGCTTTCAAACGATCAATAGGTTTATTGATTGGGCATGTGTTTATTCAGGAGATCTATGAAATATGGTATGGGGCTATTGGAAAATCGATTTGTCTTACATTTGTATTCAAAACAATTCTTGCAAACACATACTCTCTTTATCATGACGACTATGCGATGACAAAGCATAATAAATGTAATAAGGCTAGTAATAAACTTCGAGTTTCTTACCTGAGTTTCATCTTTAAGTGATGTTTCTGGATTCGTATCCTCCCCATCAGTATTTACCCCCATCGTGAAATCGCCCTGTAAAATAATTATAGAGTTATTAATGAAAATGAAGCTCGTCAGAACTTCTAGGTTCATTCTGTAGAAGAGATAATAATTATAATTAATTATACTTGCTTATATAGCGCTTAATACTTACTTTGTCAGAAGTCTCTAAGCGCTCTACAGTATACAGCATAATTACCCTGGCTTTAGCAGTGCAGCTGTAACGCGCGCTGCGTTTCAAGGAATAAATTCCTGGCAGGTACCCATTTACCCCACCTGGGTTGAGTGCAGCACATTGTGAATCAATTTATTGCTGAATGAAATTACGCCATTGTTGGGATTCGAACCCACGACCTTCTGTTTCAAAGTCCGGAAGCTAATCTACTGGGCCACAACGCTCCATGTGTTGCTGTGTTGCTGTTGTTCGTATCAGCCGGTGATACATAGAGAATACTTACGCCCTAACATAATTTGATTTTAATCATTTTTCTCTATGTAGTAATAAGGAATAACTTTTTGTTGGTCTAAAGATTTTCACATTTGTATTTGTAGTGTTTAAATTTTTGATTGTTTGTAAGAGGTAATTCGTTATTCACTAAACCCGGTAGTAAAACCACAGACACCTTCTTGCCAGACAGCCACATGTTGCCCACTCTGTCTATCAGCTAAGATAATTTCTGTCCAGGCAACTCTGGTATCTGATACCGGTTTACTAATAGGGTTAATCTTATACGAAATTATTGAAAGCTTAATTGTCTCAAACAAATGATTAAAAAAATCATTTATGAACTATTTTTCTTTCGGTGCAATAAATAAAAAAAAATAAACCACTGTTGTGAATAGAGCAAGATGGCAGGATAAAGTCATGCTGTACAATTGTTTAATGCTTGGATTCAAACATTCAAACATTTTTTTTTATTTCATGCTAAAAAGTTTGAGATTGATTTGTAGAATAACAATTTACATCTAATCAACAAAGCATGCCATATGAACATTATAAAGTTCGAAATCAAATTGAGCATACATTTCAAATTAAATTTCTTTTTTTATCTTGGTAAACTGTCATCTTTGTAATCTTTTTAACATTCTCTTTATATCACCTGAGATTTACCAGATTAATGTAACGGGGAGGGAAAATGTATTGTGTAATGTAAAATTACAGGGCTGAAAGAACGATTGTCATTGGTGTGATCAAATTCATATTTGCACCACAATATACTCTTTAGGTTTTATTATATTTATTATACTATATCGTTTTGTTATTCGCTTATATGCTAATAATACACTGTCTAGAATGATTAATATTGACTTCTATAAAACAAAGAAAAATAAGTTTGATATTACTTCTTGTACTTACGACTAATATGTGAAAAATATACAGAAATGTAGTCTCTCCGCATTAATGCAACGTTGTATATAATTCTTGTTGATCTAATATTCCAGTCAATCAAGACAAGGTCTCGTTCGTTTCTTCGGTTGAATTGTCAAAAGAAGCGTGATACCATCAAAATATGAAACACTCAATTTGGGTAGCGGAGACGGCGATCATGCCAGTATCACCGAGTCCTGAAAAAGGTCGTTCCACCTTGGCTCCAGATCAACATATTGAAAAAAAAATGTTACCACAATACATTCTATACGATTTGGGAACTTTTCAAGGCAACGCCTCTTAAGGTCTCGTGACTTTTAAGATAACATCATTTCGTATCATACTAGTCCCCGGCTTTTCATACCCGGGATATAATTTCACCTCACTAACCAAATAATCAATTGGGCAATACAATTATTAATATTTTTTCCTAACTGGGTCCGTAACATAAAGCTTAGCAATTGAACGTGGGGATATTTATTCGAAGAATTATGGGTAATATTCAAAGCAATCAATCGGAGAAATCAGCTCAAGAATCAATCGATAAACTTTTTTTACTGGTCCCCGGTGTTTATATTCCATGAGCATGGCGAGTCAAAGTTCTTTGAAACAATCGGTACTTACTATGCTCTCGACCAATCAGAATGCTTCATCAAATCTCAAATCTTCTTATCGCTAACCATCTGTCGGAAATTTTATTAATGTCAATATTTGTTAGATCATATTTGATTTCATTTTATGATTATCATAGCATGTGCCAATGAACGACAATAAATTCTACCATTCTATCCATTTCATTTTTGTTTTCATATCAAAGGTTCCCTCCCTAAAGCCATCAAGCAATGTCGAAACACGATGTTTTTCGATTTTTAGATGAAGAAACAATGGACATAAAGGTGTGAAAGATTAAGGATTGTGGGTGAGATGTGGAGATCATAACTTAACGTTAACATAAACATAAAAAACATATCCATGAAAAATGAAAACAAAATGTAATATATCAATCCATTGGCCCCTTATCATACATGCCTTGTACAATTCTTTCATCCTGTTTTGGTTTTCGGATTGTGAATTCTGTTGCCAGAAATATCTCTTTTGTTACCCTGACAAAAAGTTAATTGAAAAAATAACAGAGAAAATAATGAAAAATATTGCCTAAGATTTCATAAAAATCCATCAAAGAATAAATAAGTTTTAATGATTATTTTTTGACCTTATATGCGAGCAGCATTCATATATAGCTAATGGTAAAACATCAATGAAATTGCATTTTTTTTGTCCCGTCGTATATAAATTGACAAATCGTTTCACACCCGATAATGAAAAGAACACAAAAGTAAGTCATCAGGAACCATTAAAAAGTAAAATTCATGCATTTTATATTACTTTACACATGGGGCAGCTGCTCGTTTATGACGTCACAAATCCAAAATTCAAAAGTCTAATAACTCTCTTAATCCTCATTGGATTTTCCTCAAACCTTCACCAATGTGTTTTTTTCTGCTATTTTAACAACAAACTTTTCTTCAGGGTGAGCAGGGTGAACCGTTAAATGCGAGTGGTTTTGCTACATCATTGTAGGTTTCTTTTCTCCTCAACGAAGTGCATACATTATGTATGCCGATGTTTTTTATCATGTAGTTTAAATTTTAAGTTCTCAAATTGAAATTACTAAAATGAGAAGTGTTCGAAAATAATAGTATCATACATTTGATGTTAAGAATTCTTTAAGAACACTTAGTCATGCTTAATGTATTTTAGATTATTCAATATTCATCACGTACAAACTTACGAGATGCGTGTAAGTTATCTCTATTTACGACTGATCGTGATAAGCTTAATATATTGTGTTAGTCATATTTCTTTAATATCTTTCGAATATGTTTACGCTAATGCAGTAAAGTGTATTTCATCGAATTCGTTTCATTTGTTTATCAAGAGGGTCTATAATCGAGCCATAAGTAAAGCAAACCCCACGATATTTATGATTATGGTAGGCCTAATGCTATCTGAAGGTACGCAATACAAATAGAAGATAGATATGTAAATAGAAGATTTGTAAATGATCTTTGGATCAAATTTATGACAATGTGTTTGCGTTACTTCACATATCTTTTGTTTACTTTGGTGTCAATGATTGACGCCTGGAACAAAGTCATCTACACAAGTCTATCGACCTTTCAAAATGACCCCCTCCTCATCCCCATTTCTATTCTCATATTCCCTGCATGGATATACATGTACTACTAACAATTCTCTAGACAACGATGTTTACTATCTGAAACGCACAGTAGTTGTTTGAACATTTTAAACAAGTGCTTAAAAACTTGAACAACATGACTGAAATTAAAATATTCTATTGACAATTAAACATGGTTGTTAAAGATGTTTAAATAACTACTGTACGATTCTCATAGCAAACAGTGTTGTTTAAATTATTTTTAACAGTGGAGAACATATGTTATTCTGTGTGTGGAGGGGTGTTTTATTCTTCAAAAAAATCATCGTAATTAATATGCATTTCAGATGAAACTTTGAATAAAGGGAAAGAGGGAAAGACTTAAAAGAAAACAAAAACAAGCAGCCCCCCACACACACACCCTCACACACACCGTTCACTCCCCCAATTCGGTGGAGACGTTTCAATTCATTGCAAAACATCATTCTCACCAAACCAACCAACTATAATATTCGATTTTTTTTTATTCGCTCTCTATTATCTCTCTCTATTTTTACTTAAAGGCCTGGTCACACCGAACGAGCGTTGTTGAAACGGTCGTGGAGCGGAGAGAAAAAAATCATCAACGATCGCTACCGTTCACCATTTTCGATTTCAAATGTTTTTTTTTTTGGTTTTTTTTTCTCGATTTTTTCCCCAAATTTGTGAGCGAAATTCGACCCTCTCTCCCTACCGCTCCACGACCGCTCCAACAACGCTCGGGCGGTGTGACCAAGCCTTAAGCCAGTGCCCCCGAAGTTGACTGGAGCAGCGCGGTGGTCAGGTTTCTAGGGTATCTAATCAAGTCCCCGTAAAGTCCGAAAAAGGGGACTCCCTCTTGGTCATCTCGTTCTTGATAAGAAAAACAAATGTATTTTTCCTTTGTATTTCATATCCATTTTCTTCTTCTAACCAAACATTATCATGCTAATAGGGTCGTGTGGCTTTGCAAACTATCACACTCACTCATTCTCCGCCTTTTTAAAATTATTTTGTTCAATCTCACTATCTTTCTCTTTTGCATCTCCCTCTTGTCAAATTGTCGAATCATCAACCCCTGTCACTCATATAAGATCGTTTTGCATGTTTATCTTCCTATTTTTTCTTTTGGATTATTTCACAGTCTGGCATTTTTTCAGTTGTTTCCCCACATAATCATAAACACATTAATTACACGAGATAATCAGCATGATAAGGTGAAATAGATAGTTGAAATCTTCACGCTTGTTTCCAGATTTTATTATAAGCATGAATGATGCATTATCGTGAGGAAAAGGTGTACATCTTGATATTGCCGACTGATATTTATACGGACATGATTTTTTTTACTACTAACATGATTAAAGCCCAACAACACAACGCTTGGCCATTTCAATGTGCATGTAGAACTCACCAATATAAAAAAAAACACTTTAAATGAGGATCATTCATGGTCTAGCCATCATAAGCTGAAATATCGTAAGCTAAATATTAATCGTTATCCAGTGATGTATTGTAGTCTTACATGTTCAACAAACCGTCTTGGTAAATAAAATCAAACCATACAAGAAAAAGAATTTTCCTTTACCTATTCATCAATTTAATGCACGCATTAGAATTTTTTGGATGATGCCGTGGCATCTTTTAGCAAGAAATGTTAAAATGTGTTCACTTAACGTTTGGATAGATGTTTTAATGTTGTACGATCACAACCACTGGTTATTACGTCTATGAAAAATGGATTCCATCTTACATAATGATTCCTATTCCATCTATACTAGCATACGTTTATACCCAGTCTCATAAATTTCGGTTTATATTCTACATTAACCATGTTAACCTTTCAAACGTTATCTGGGAATTTGAAACACATTAAATTGTGTTGTCCTTATGAAAATACGAGAAAAATAAAACAACATGCCCGTGACTTTGTTTTTAATTTATTGAATAATGATCGTCAGAAGTAAATAAATTGTTAAGGCCCTAAACCAATAACTCGACTACAAATACCGTTTTAAAAAATATTGTATTATTTTTCTTCAAATACGTCAATATCCTGTTAACCCAATGCATTCTACAGACAAGGATGGTTTTTCATATTCTGAACCTCAGCGGCGCTAAGCACTCGGCTGTAGATCTTAACCTCATCAATCAAGCCATAGAAGTACTCAACAGAACTCCCTTAACCTGCTTGACCAATAGTGACCGGGTTGTTACGGGTAAGAATTGGACCGGTGCAGCAGTTCTGGTTGTTTGCCGTCTGATAGTACTTTGGCTGATCCGTCATACGTCATAGTCACGTGATTCCACGTGTTCTGCTGGGCTACAAGGTTACTGTAGTCCCAAGTAAGTGTAGGCAGCGGTAGTAATGACACCACTAGTCTGCAGGCACAGACCCTCATTGGAACTTTGATCAACAAGTGTGCCTCCACGCGAAGACTAGCACATACGAAACTTGCTGTTCCAATACATTGAGCGAGAGAGCCTTCAGTACACTAGGCATGAGTAGGCTGCACATTCAGACCCTTATTTCGAGTGAAGGGTTTGCCCAGCAGACTATGACACCACTGCCCAGCATCTGATCGCTGTTCTCCCTTCCCATCCTGATCTCCCAGCTTCCTGTGGTGTAGTAGCCATTATTTACGATGCCTTGGTAGTTGCCCCACTGACCGGTTCGTTTGAACCACTGATCTCTCCCCTATCTGGATGGGAACAATAACGCTGATTGGCCTATTCCGTGTTGAAGCACCGGAAGTTGGTACCTCCGCACGCCGAGTTCCCCCAAAAAAGCCAAAATCGGAGTAGAGTCTGGTTCACGACAATAGCGTAAATTCTTAATTACCAGATTACTCTGCTTACAACTCTTATAACAGCACTTTTCAATGTGAATTTATACCTAATACAAAGTTTAAGATGTCATCCAGTGCCACGTATAATTGCACTTATCGTGACGACCGTGGAAACAGAGAAAAGGGGATGACTTTTCAGAGATAAGACAAGCTGGTGAACTGCATAGTTATAGACTTTATGTAGTCCCATGTGCTCAAATACATGTGTGGTAATTCTAAATTACCAGAGCAAGTTTCCAAAACTTTAAAACTCCAGGGGGGGGGGGTATCGATTGTTGTGATTTCTCTGGAAGCGTGATGAATTTAAACCATGATTCAAATAAATATTCAGTTTATTAATATTCACAAATGTCACCAAGTTTTATGAGTTTATCAGTCATGTTAGAAGAATATCACGAGACACGAAAATACTGACCGTGTAGCCTGTATTCTGAAATTTGACTTAAGTTAAAACTGAAAATCTGCCGTTTCGGAGGAGTTTAAAAAAAAAATTGCGAAGCATAGATCCTGACCGAAATAGACTGATTTTTGGGACAAGGACTGGATCAACAAGGTATTCTGAAAATTATTTTATCTTTTATTTGTGAAAGGACAATAAAATTTACAAGCTAGAGGTACATGTACGGTAGGACTAGGACTTTAGGGGGCTTATGTAACTTGTGGCATGTGAATTTGTGATATTTCTCTGTCAACAATAGATCGAATTATTTTTTCCAAGAACTCATTTTTTAAACAAAAGTATGTAAAAAAGACATTAAGCTACAGAGACGGATTTACAGACTTCAGAAATTTCACAGAACTTATTTTTAGATGCCGAATGTCTTCAAAGAAAAAAAATGTCTCGGTGGAGCAAAAAAAACCGGGGGGTTATCAACCAGAAATTTAGGGGGTGACACAAGAAAAATAACCTGACAAGCAAAAAAAAAGGTTATCAACCCAAAATTTAGGGAGGGATGCAAAACAAAAGAAATAATCTGACAAGCATAAAAAAAGGATATCAACCAGAATTTTAGGGCGGACCACAATGATTTTAGGGGGGTCCACCTGAATTTAGGGGGGATGCAGGAAAAAAAATTGACAAGCAAAAAGAAAAAAAAGTTGTCAACATAAATTTGGGGGTCTATCCCCCACCTAAAATATAGGGGGACAGGACCCCCCCCCCCCCCCCCCCCGCTTCCGCTGCCTATATGAACAAACTGGGTAGAGGATAATTGAAGAGGGTCGATGGATGTGACAGAAGGAGAGAGAGAGAAGGTCAAGTCCAACTCAGAAAAGTATTGATTTGAATCAATAGAGCAAAATTCGGCAAGCACAATGCTGAAAATTTCATTAAAATCGGATGTAAAATAAGAAAATTATGATGACATTTCAAAGTTTCGCTTATTTAACAAAGAAATGTGATATGAACAAGCCAGTTACATTCAAATGAGAGAGTCGATGATATTACTCACTATTTCTTTTGTTTTTTTATAGTTTGAACCATACAATATTTCAATTTTACGAATTTGACGATTATAGGACCTCCTTGCCTGAAGCACAAAATGTTAAAATAATGGAATACCAACCGAGATGTGCATATAACTGTTAAGTGAAATGAAGCGAAACTCTAAAATGCCATAACTTTCATATTACATCCGCTTTTGATTAAATTTTCAGTGTTATGCTTGTTGAATTTTTCTCTTTTTATTCAAATCAAGTTTTTGTTGGGGTGGACTTGTCCTTTAAAGGGCAAGTCCACCTCACGGTAACGATTATTTGAATAGAGAGAAAAACCACACAATAATGCTCAAAATTTAATCAAAATCAGAAGTAAAATTTGAAAGTTATATTTTTAAAGTTTTACTTATAAGCGATGAATTTTTCGGTGTTACACTTGTTTGATTTTTTTTTTTTGGGGGGGGGGGGGTGGGTGGACTTAAATTAAAGGGGGTTTCAAGCCCAGTGTTATAAGCCTGCATAACCTAGAAAATCCTCGCCCTATCGATCCTAAGAGGTTTTTTGGCAAACCTCCAAAATACCCCTAGACAAATCAAAGATGTCATCCATTCTTCCTTAGGTCCCTTCAAAATTATGTTTCCGAAATGTACTGGGAAAGTACCATGGGTTCAAGGAAATTGCGAATTCTGGCACCTTAAATATATGAAGTTTTGTATAAAAAGCAAGAGCTTCAGTGTGCAGACAGCTAGCGTATCGCTCACAAATGCACAATGCATATGCTAATGGAGCGATCGCGTTCCTTTTGGGGGAACTGGTATGGCGGACAATAGAACTCGCGAGCTTCAAACAAAGGACCCTCCCAGCATATCCAGTTAGGGGAGAGATCAGTGGTTTGAACCACACACTCACACTGAATTCAGTGCCCCATGCGAAGTTGTTCAACGCATGAATGTCAATAATCTATGGTGGCCCTGAAGGGACATCGCATATAGACCAAATCGCGAATATTCACGACGAAATTGGCGACGAAATTCACGACATCGTGAATTTCGTCGCCAATTTCGTCGCGAATTGTTCACGACGAAATTCGCGACGTCGTGAATTTCGTCGCCTATTTCGTCTTGAATTTGTTTTGCTTGCCTGGGCGGTATGCGGCCGGGTTAAAACCAACTCGCCTGCTGCTAATTCGTGCACTCACAACAGGGTCTACATTCAAATGCAAGTCTGTCCATTAACTTTTCGCCTAACAACCACGGTCCAATAACCATTTGGTCCAGTCATCACTTCGTCTTATCATCAGTTCGTCTTTGACCATTTCGTCTCATAACTAGTTGGTCTAAGATCAATTTTATCAGGTGATCTGTCAATCGACAGATCAACTATGAATTTTCTTTCTTATTTCTTTATTTATCTTTATTTTTCCGCCCTTTTCTTGTTAGTACTAAATCTCCAAATCTACATCATCAATTATCTTCAAAATATCATCAGATATGGGGACTTATCATGTGATGTGTATAAAGCAAGTTCAAGGTCAAAAGGTCATCATGACGTCATCTAGACGCCATTTTGTAAAATCACATTATCAATTATACCTTCATTATCAACTATTGAAAATCAACAATATTTAAATCACATTAACTTCAGGTCAAGGGTCAACCGCCCATGTCATCAAAGGTCATGTAAAGGTCACGACGTGCGCGTACGCGCGCATCAAAACATTGCCCTTTCTTTCTTCTTTTTCGTTTTCCCTTTTTTCCCTTTGATTCTTCTTGATTTTTTCTTTTCCTCTTTCTTTCTTCTCTTCTGTTTTCTTATTTTTTCACTTCTTCTTTTCCTGTGACCCCCTTACTTTCTTTTTCTTTCTTTCTTTCTTTCACTCTTTCATTCCTTTCTCTTTCCATTTTTCTCTTTCTCTCTCTCTCTTTTACTCTTTCATTCTTTCCTTTCCTTTCTTATTTTTATTTTCGTTTTTCTTTCACTTGCTCTCTCATTCTTCTTCCCTTCCTTAAATATCCTGTTTTTAAATTATGTATCTTTATCATTTCTACATTATAATGGAACCGATTGATTAATGTACAGAACCGTTTTCTAAGATAAGAAACTATGTAAGCGATGACTTGTTCTCCTCTCTTAATTTCTTCCCCTTCCTTTCTTTCTTTCTTTGTTTCTTTCTTCTGTTTTCTTTTATTTCTTTCCCTGTCCCCTTGTCTCTTTCTCTTCTTTTCCTTCCTTCTCACATCTTAATAAATTAAGTCTTGTTTGCCCTGCCATTAACATTTAGCTTCACATTTTCTTTATACATGTAATTCTATTCTTTCGACTTAAATGTTTTCTGTCTTCATTAAGCCTATTGTGAATGTGTTGATGTTTTGTTTTATGGCTAATATCAAATAAAGATAAATTGTATACATATTTCTTGAGATGAGATTCAGACATCGCCATTGCACATGAAATACAGAGGCCGCGGAAGCAAGGGGGGGGGACCCAGTTCCAAAGCCGTGTACATAATCGTAAAAATGACCATATATATGATTGTGATTTTTTTTCGTCATCAGCCCCCACTTTGAAAACCATTCCACGGCCCCTGAAATATACACTGTTCATCACATCAAAATCATAGAAACTTGTCGATATTCTATTCTGAAAAACAGACAATTTAGATATTTGGAATTCATAAAAGTGTTATTATTTTATTCCGTATCTAATATAGAGCGTGAAACTTGTTGATATTGCGGCCTGAAAACTGGACATTTTAAAGCACATTGTATTATGAATAGGATGCACGGATAATATTTTTAACAATTCATGCAAACGCAAATCGCAAGCCGACTCTAAGTTTTTACATGTTTTATGAAATCCCATAAAAAGGGGATTTTAAGTAGTGTGTAATAGAATTAATATACAGGTATACTGGACCTACCAATCAAAAATGCTAGCGCAGAGCGCTAGCTCATATGCCTACTTTTTCACAATCAGACACCTCAGAAGGGATATTTTGAAACTTTAATGTAATACACAAAGACAATATGTACAGTACTTGACAAATTACATCATGCGAACGTAAAACAAAATAATGAAAGCTCGATGTCCGAACTGAAATAAGATATGTATCTCATCGAACAGGCAATGTCAGCGCGAAGCGGGAGCGAAAATTTTACATATTTTTGTTATTTTCCCGGAGTTCCCCTGACCTTATCTTATTCTCTTGTCTTTCTTCTCTTTTTTTTCTTCTTCCTCTCTTCTCCCTTCCTCTGTATTTCCGCCTTTTTCCTTCTTTTAGTTCTGCCAATATAAGGGGGGGGGGGGGACACTTCGGGCCCACCCTGGATCCGCCTATGAAATGATATAAATAGCATACAATACAGCCAATATAACTGGTAAGCACATATTTAACAGACAACAAAGATCTGACCTACTTTCCACAATTCAAATCCAACAAATAAATATTTGGAAACAAAATAATTATCCATGTAAGCAGTTTGCACTAGTAAATAAAGCATCAAGGCATATTATATATGTAGCTCCCGGGCATAACTATATGCAACTTTCACATCTTTGGCATCGACATAGCATGTGTTGACAAAGCTAATTGTTTTCATATTCAGTTCACTCAGCAGGATTGGCTGATTTAAATCACTGTGATTATTATTTTTTTCAAATCATTATTGGTTTAAAGGTCGTATCCACCCCAGAAAAAAGTTTAATTGAATAAAAATAGAGAAAAATCAAATAAGAATAACGCTGGAAACTACATCAAAATTGGCTGTAAAATAGAATAGTAATATAACATCTCAAAGTTTCGCTTATTTTTCACAAACCGGTGGGTGTTTAATAAAGCTGTTCGTAAGAGCGACTTTAAGAACGATTGGTGATCCTTTCTTGTGGTAAATAGTATATATATTGGCGATGATTTATCGCGTAAGAAAGGATCATTAGTCGTTCTTAAAGGTCAAGTCCACCTCAGAAAAATGTTGATTTGAATCAATAGAGAAAAATCAGACAAGCACAATGCTGAAGATTTCATCAAAATCGGATGTAAAAGTTATGACATTTCAAAGTTTCCCTTATTTTTAACAAAATAGTTAAATGAACGAGCCTGTTACATCCAAATGAGAGAGTTGATGACGTCACTCACTCACTATTTCTTTTGTTTTTTATTGTTTGAATTATACAATATTTGACGATTAGGACCTCCTTGCCTGAAGCACAAAATGTTAGAATATGGAATTCCATGTGTTCAGGGAGGAATGAAACTTCATTTCACATGGCAATGACGAGAAAATCAAAATATTTCATATTTCAAACAATAAAAAACAAAAGAAATAGTGAGTGAGTGACATCATCGACTCTCTCATTTGGATGTAACTGGCTCGTTCATATAACTGTTTTGTTAAAAATAAGCAAAACTTTAAAATGTCATAACTTTCTTATTTTATATCCGATTTTGATGAAATTTTTAGTGTTATGATTGTTGAATTTTTCTCTTTGTATTCAAATCAAGTTTTTGTTGGGGTGGATTTGTCCTTTAAAATCGCCCTTAACTTATGAACAGCTTTATGAAAAGGCCCTTAGTTATATGGACAATTCAGTGATTGAAAATCAGAGAGTCGATGGTTTCGCTCACTCACTATTTCTTTTGTATTTTTACTGTTTGAATTATACATTTCAATTTGTACGAATTTAAAAAATAGGACCCTCTTGTTTGAACTACAAAATGTTAAAAAAATGTAATCCCACATGTTCAGGGGGGGGGAGATGATTTTTTTTGTTCATAAAAATATTTCATATTTCACATAATAAAATACAAAATAAATAGTAAGTGAGTGATGTCATCGGTCCCCTCATTTGCATACCGACAAGGATTTGCATATAACCACAACTGTTTTCTTTAAATTAAGCAAAATTTTAAAACTACTTTCTTCATTTAGATTGGATTTTGATGAAATTTTCAGTGTTATGCTTGTCTGATTTTCTCTTACTATTCAGCATGTTCAAAGCAGCTTTTTTGGGGGTGCATGATTTGTCCTTTAAATCACTTCCATTGGAACATCTACAAATTTGGGATTTTTTATTGTTTGTGGCAGTTTTACTTTTTAAATTCAAAAGAGTAAGATTTTACCAACTTTATATCATGAGAACAGGAATAAACCCTTTATATCTACTCATAATAATTGAAATCAAAATCAAGTCAATCTTGCAAAACCAAAGATGTACATGTAGCCTATATGGGACACCTACTCGACTTGTATGTATGAGTGGACTTTGTAGATAGTAAAACAAAGTTCTTATTTCTTTATGTCAAACTTCAGAAGTGTTTTAGAGGACAGTTTTCAAGAAAGAAAAGTACAGGAACTTATTAGGCTGAATCTCAACATAAATTTTGCCAGGATGGGTTATAACCTTGGATCCTACTAGAAAAAGCCTGTTCAGACATTCTGAGTGAGATTGTGCTTCATTCAGCCAGTTCACTGAAAAAGATTCAGTAAAATGTACATTTTTATTTTAAAAATGTATGCCCTTTGTCAAAAGGATTTATGTTTGTACATTTTTAAGTGAATGTTTTGAATGGAGTACAATAAAAGTAAAATTCTGCAATGTCCCTGGTGACCCATTACACCCATAGTTTATCATTTTATTCTTTTATATGTCTTATTCAAATAAATAGGCCGACACAGTAGTATAAGGGAACCCGTTTTCTTATTTTTGCGAAACTTCTAACAACTGCCAAATACTGGTATTCAAGTTTATGAAAGAAATCATTTAAATCAACTTGCAAGTTTGTCAAAAATTTGCAAGCAAATGCTTTGAAATAGTCCAATAGTTCCAACTATGGCTCAAAGAAGAACTTAAAGGAATTGTCCAGGCTGGAGAAATTTATATCTCACTGATAAAGGAGTAAAATTCAAAATGCTGAAAATGTGATCAAAATCGCATAACAAATAACAAAGTTATTGAATTTTAAAGATTTCTTTTCCATCTTTCCGGTGAAACATTTCAAGGCATGTCGTCATGAATATTCATTAGTTGGGCTGATGGTCGCATATCTCCACTTGTTCTTTTTTATCATAATTATATGATATTAGGTTTATTAAAAAAAGAATTAACCAAGAACTAAAAAAAATTGATTTGAGAACTAATTAAGTACATTAGTTATTTATTGCCGCAACTTATTTCATCATAATGGAGACACATTATTTACACATGTATGAAAAATTGAAATAATTATGATTTCGTGTCATAAGAAAAAGGAAAGATGGGATGTGACACCAAATGAATACCCTATTCATGACGATGTAAATATAACTGTTTTTCACAAAATACTGATAAATTTCAAAATACAATAACTTCATTATTTGTCATCAAATTTTGGTGAAATTTTCATCATTTTTTTTATATATTTAGATGTGAATATTTTCAGCCCGGTCCATTTCTTTAAGGTTGAATGCAGTCGGTCAAAGTTTTGCAAGCCAATGCTTTGAAACAGTTGTTCCAACTGTGGCTCAAAGAACAACTTGGGGTTGAAACAAACAAAAGATAAGTGCAGTTTTCTTTAACATTATGATCTTCAATCATTGGCTTGAAAATAAGATTTAAAAAAATGTTTCTCTTTGGAGAATTTGAATCTTTGAGCCATGGAATTCTTCCAAATAAACTGATTCTCATTAAATGTTCAGAGTTTTAAAATGAACACCAACTTTGCAGCATTAGCTGTACGAAGATAGTTCCTTTGAACCAATCCGTAGAAGCTCTCTACATTCACTTTAGACACAGCAGAAAATGTCAGCCTATTCATGGCTTTAATATTTTCTGTAAATTATATTTTGACTGGATTTGATTATGAAATAGTTAAGAATATTCTTAGTGGTGAAATGTATGATCTTAAAATTGATGTCAGTGTAAAGGGTTAAATTTTGGGTGTTTGCGCTTTGTTTAAAAAAAAATCTGTTAGAAAAAATCATATTAAAATTTTAAAAATCTGATTTAAATCAAATAAATCCGATTTAAGTTTATATAAAAAAATTGCCAACATTGTCATTCAGCATGCTTATGAGTTTGAAAGTACCAGATTTGTCACATACATAACTGTACGTCTTTACCACTGGTATTATGGCTGGCATAAAAGCACTTTCAATACAAAGGTGAACGAATGTTGCTGGGCATGACAACTTAAATTATGCTGATTAAGGCTAATTAATATCAAACCGAGCTGTAAACATAACAGTAAAACAGGTTGAATACAGTAGCATGGAGAAGTGAATATACATACAAGGTCCAATCAACAAACTATGGTTAGAAGTTAATTCCAAACAGGAACAAAATAATAAAACATAGCTATCCTGTTTGATTTAAAGTATGATGGTTTACAAACTTACAATCTTGACATTTAAGATTTTCATTTTGTAAACTATAATATTCAAGTTCTGAACTCTATGAGAATGGTGTTTTTGAGTTGGATAATATTTCGAGTTTAAGTACCATTATGATACATGTTTTAAGGAATACTGGTTTAATTTACAAACTTAAGCGTAGTTTGCTTCATAAAAATCTGATATCTTTATACCATTCTATGATTTGCTCTTATTTAAAATATTGCAATACCAAAGAATGTAACCTCATATGAATTTGGACTCAATAATGAAAATTCAGTAGAAACTTAGAATAATTACCAATTTCCATTACCTAGCACTATCCGCGCATTTATTTAAAGGACAAGTCCACCTCAAGAATAACTTGATTTGAACAAAATGAGAAAATTTCAACAACCATAACACTGAGAATTTCATCAAAATTGGATGTAAGATAAGAAAGTTATGGCATTTTAAAGTTCCGCTTCATTTCACAAAACAGTTACAAGCACATCTCGGTCGGTATGCAAATGAGGAACCGATGACATCACTCACTCACTATTTCTTTTGTATTTTATAATATGAAATACGAAATATATCTATTTTCTTATCATTGTCATGTGAAATTAAGTTTCATTCCTCCCTGAACACATGGAATTCCATTATTTTAACATATTGTGCTTCAGCAAGGATGTCATAATCGTCAATTTCGTAAAAAGTGAAATATTCTATAATTCAAACAATAAAAAAAAGAAATAGCGAATGAGTGACATCATTGACTCTTTCATTTGGATGTAACTGGCTCGTTCATATAACTATTTTGTTAAAAATAAGCGAAACTTTGAAATGTCATAACTTTCTTATTTTACATCCGATTTTGCTGAAATTTTCAGCACTATATGCTAGTTTGATTTTTCAGTATTTATTCAAGTCAGCATTTTCCTGGGGTGGTCTTGAACTGTCCTTATGATATTAATAAGCAAGAACTCACAATATTTATGTATAAGTACAAGCAAAGGTTGCTACCCATGTAGTTTTCAGATCTTTTTTCAATACAGTAATCAAGTTCATAACCATAATGCCCGTTCTTCCAATAAATTTCATTTATGGTCTATCAGGTCTAGTCACGAAGCTGGGTTATGTAGGTCCCAAACAATGGAATGAGATTCCCCAAATAATAACAAATTCACAATTTTTATCTCCCTTTAGAAAACAGTATACACATTTTCTAGGAAATGATTATTAATTCTCACAGTTGATATCAATGCATACTTGTACTGTATAGACCCCTCAACTCGTATTCTTTGTAATGTGTTGTTGTTTTTTCTCCTTTTTCCTGCACTAATTATTATAATGATATGAGATTTTGTTTTGTATTAATGTTGTGTTTTTACTATGTTTTGGTGATCCAGCCTCACAGGTTTTATTACCTTCATGGGAAGCCACGCAATTTATTTTTTATTATCTAATCGCATTATTTGATGTTTCCTTGTATTTTTATCCTATTTGTGAAATAAAGATTGAATTGAATTGAATGAGTTTGATATGATGAAAAGTGTTTGATAATACCATAATACCATAGAGCTATCCACTACCATGCATACACAATAATAATATGAATGTATTGGTTTGGGCCATGGAGCCATACATGCAGCTGCTCAGTGGAATGTCATATGTAAACACTGTCTGATGGCCTGAGCCAGGGTATTATATAATAACCCTGCTCATGGCTCTGTGGTTAAAGTAGGGGATTATCTATACTCCTCAGGGGTCCTAAAATTTGGTTGATAGACAGATGAAGTTATCCAATGAAAGCTCTCTGAAATTTTGGGTGGGTGGGACTTATTTTGACCGTGGGAACAAGATTTCCAAAGAAGAAGCAGACTCTGAAATGGCTCGCTACGCTCGCCCTTTCAGGCTGGTTTGCTTCGCAAACCAGTAGCAGATCCCACCTCATGAGCCATTCAGAGTCTGCATAGCAGACTAATAAGGACCTAGTTGACTGAACCTAATAGTAAACAATGTTGATTCCACATGTTCAATGAGGAATTAATGGTTGTATCACTTGTCAATGTCATAGTCTCATTATGCATATAACTGTTTTGTGAAATTAAGCGAAAATAAAATGTCATAACTTTCTTATTTTACATCCGATTTTAATGAAATTTTCAGTGTTATGCTTGTTGGATTTTTTCTCTCTTTTATTCAAATCAACTTTTTGTTGGGGTGGACTTGTCATTTAGTATTGAGGAAAAGCGGCCTTGAAAACCTATGCTTGATAAGGGATTAAAATCACATATAGTTTTGTACGAATGTGTCAATTGCTTGCTGGTGAATACACAAGAGAAACATCCTAGGGCATATACACCCTGTTACAACCGATAATGTCGCATCAACGCATAATGTCGCAGCAACGCATAATGTCGCAATCTGCGACATTATGCCAAGAGCGTCCGACGCATAATGTCGCAGTCAACGCATAATGTCGTAGTTTTTCTAACTCATAATGTCACATGTCGCAACGCATAATGTCGCAGCAAATCGTCAACGCATAATGTCACATGTCGCAACGCATAATGTCACATCGGTATTTTCTTCAGGACTCGAGCTACAGATAAGATATAAAACATGCTTTTACTTAGTATTTTTTTAGGACGCGAAAAAGAGAATGAAATTATTTTGAAATCAGGATTACTCTTTGTATGGATATTTGTCGCTTTATTGCCATTTCGTCTACTGCCTTTTCCCCACTATCGCATGGTCTGATATCATTTCGTCTACCATTAGTTAGTCAACTATCAACATAGTCCAATAACCATTTCGTCTAATTACCATCTCGTCTAATAGCCAGTTGATCTAATAGCCGTTGTGTTTATTATCAGTTAGTCTAATTGTATTTTTTCAGTTGGTCCAATATCATTACGTCTATTTCCTTTTGGTCTAATAGCCAATGGGTCTAATAACCACTTGGTGTACTCTCCTTTTCGTCCGTGTTCCATTTGGTCTAACTTCAGTTGGTTCGCTATCACTTTGTCTTTGTAGCAGATTAATGCGACCGGAACGGCGTAACGAAAAATATGACAAGGTTTGGAGAGGATTTCTTTCTTCTTTTTTCTCGATAAGAAGAAAATGTTTTGCCTTGGAGCGGCTTTATTTGTTCTTTTTCTCAATAAGACAAAGATGCTATGTCTTGGAACGGAAATTTGAGTGTAAAAATGGGGGTCCCCTCCGCTGCACATTATTATATACTGAGTGCCCCCCCCCCCCCCCGGCGTGAACCATTATAATGGTCTGAGTCGGTGGCACAGATTTTTTACTTTATCTTATGTTAATAACTTTCTCTCTTATATCGCTCTCTCTCATTTTTTCTCTCTCCCTCTCTCTCATTTTCTTCTTTTTCATTTTTTCTTCCTTTTCCGCTTTTTTTCTTTTTTGTTTAGCAATGCCTTCTGCATCATGAAAAATGGGGGTGGGGGCTTGCGCTATATAGCTACGCATATGTACATCAGAAAATGTGTAAACTGGCCCGCATACTAAGTATTTCATAGAACAATTGAACATTCATTCAAGACACGATTAGACATAATAATCACAAATGCCTAATTTCTCTGATTCCAACTGATCTGATTTTTTCTTGATTCATTTGGGGTTTAATTTCAGGAAAAAATCAGGAAAATAGATAAAACATTAAAAAGACACCTTCACAGGTAGAAATATTGAAAGTCGGTAACGCAAACCATCAACACTACAGAAGAACCTATAAACCTGTTATTTTAAAACAATTCATCTAACAAGAAGCTAAGAATTATGAAACAATTGGTGCACATTCCAGATTAAGATGTGGCTTTAGTTTTAATACAGTAAGCAAAAAAAATATGCAAAGATAATATACACAAGAACGCCTTGTAATTTTACTATTTAGGCCCTAACTCTGTGCACTCCCTTTGTCTAGGGGGTTATTGTCCCCGGGGCAGGGTAATTGTTCCCGCTGGTAATTGTCCCCTGGGGTGATTATCAGGGGGCAATTGTCCTGGGGGGGTAATTATCCTAAGGGGTAATTGTCTGGGGGTAGTTGTCGGGGGTAATTGTCATCGGGGGGTAATTGTTCGGGGGTGATTGTCCAGGGGGTAATTGTCCGGGGGAAATTGCCCTAGGAGGTAGTTTTCCGGGGGGGGGGGTAATTGTCCTCAGGGGTAATCGTCCTCGGGGGTAATTTTACAGGGGGTAGTTGTCCGGGAGTAATTGTCTAGGGGGTAATTGTCCGGGGTGTTATTGTCCTCAGGGGGTAATTTCCTCGGGGGTAATTGTCCTCAGGTGGTAATTGTCCAGGGGGTAATTGTCCTCGGGTGGGTGAAATTGTAAGGGATTAGTTGTCCGGAAGGGTGATTGTCCGTGGGGTAATTGTCCTATAACCAATGATTGGACATATTGGTGATTGGACCCGTGGCAACGATAACAAATGAGTATTAGACGAAATGGATTTAGACAGTGATAGCGAACTAACTGAAGTTAGACCAAATGGAACATGGACGAAAATGACAGTACACCAAGTGGCTATTAGACCAATTGGCTATTAGACCAAAAGGTAATAGACGTAATGATATTGGACAAAATGGATATTGGACCAACTGAAAAAAATACAATTAGACTAAATGATAATAAACACAACAGCTATTAGACCAACTGGCTATGAAACGAGATGGTAATTAGACGAAATGGTTATTGGACTATGTTGATTGTTGACTAACTAATTGTAGACGAAATGATATCAGACCATGCGATACTGGGGAAAAGGCAGTAGACGAAATGGTAATAAAGCGACAAATATCCATACAAAGAGTAATCCTGATTTCAAAATAATTTCATTCTCTTTTCCTTGTCTCAAAATACTAAGTCATAGCATGTTTTATATCTTATCTGTAGCTCGAATCCTGAAGAAAATACCGCTGTGACATTATGCGTTGCGACATGTGACATTATGCGTTAACGATTTGCTGCGACATGCGTTGCGACATGTGACATTATGCGTTAGAAAAACTACGACATTATGCGTTGACTGCGACATTGTGCGTCGGACGCTCTTGGCATAATGTCGCAGATTGCGACATTATGCGTTGGTGCGACATTATCGGTTGTAACACACCCTATGCGGTATCAAACGCAGGCATATTCCCCTGTCCGCTCCCCTCAAATCCCCGCTACGGGCTCCCGCGTGCACCCAAGGGCGTATCGCGACGTTTCCCGCGGCCGGCACTGTACCTTGAATACTAATTTCAACCGAACTAGTTAGTCGCACACAAGATTTTCAGTACAATACCTTCACTATTTTATCAGTTTCAAATCTGAGGTTTCAGTTTACTACTTAATTACAAATTTGTTTTGATGAGAGGAAAACTAGTTACTGAGTCATAATAGCATTACCATGTGATATCTTACCAATAATTCCATTCTGTTTGCAGACGATGCTGTTATGCGATTGAGATACTGTTTGCTGTAGAAGTCTTGACGAACGACTGGAGAAGGTTTTGATTTGGAAATATAAATGAATCAATAAGAAAAAAAGGCCATCAAAAATTCCAACCATACTACCAAACTGCATGCATGCAGTTTGGTAGTATGTGTGGAATTTTATGAAAGTTAGCGTGCATTTATTGGAATCATTATAATGTGCAACGTAACATCACGGTAAATCTAACACCATTACAAAAATACGTTTTAAAAATAATAATTTAACATAATTGTTATATAAATGTACCACGTAAAGGGGTACCGTGTGGATGATCTCACTTTTTAGTAGAGGGTAACAGTTCGGGACTGACACATTTTTGTGTGGTTTGTATTTTTGGTTACACTTCGTAATTCCGAAGGTTCTTTTTTCCGAAGGTTCGTAATTCCGAAACACGCAAATTGCCTATACCTCGATGTTCGTTAATCCGAAAACGTAAAAGAGTTCGTTAATCCGAACATTTGTGGCGTTATTCCGAAGGTTCGTTACTCCGAAGGATCGTTAATCCGAAAACGAAATACATGTAAGGTTCGTTGTTCCGAAGGTTCGTTAGTCCGAAAACGAAATAAGGTTAGTTAATCATTTAGTTTTCGGACTAAAGAACCTTCGGAATTACGAAGCTCATTTCTTTTTCGGATTAACGAACCTTCGGAATAACGAACATCACTTCGTTTTCGGACTAACAAATCTTCGGAATTGCGAACCACATTAAGTTTTCGGACTAACGAACCTTCGGAATTACGAAGCTCATTTCTCTTTCGGATTAACGAACCTTCGGAATAACGAACATCACTTCGTTTTCGGACTAACAAATCTTCGGAATTACGAACCACATTTCGTTTCCGGACTAACGAACATTCGGAAATACGAACCTTTTGAATAACGAACGTAACATCACCGATTATCCAAACCTTCGGAATTACGAATGTATGCGGTATTTTTAAAGCGATCATGATACCGATGTAATTAGTAGACCATTACCTGTTTGACTCCGATAAGCTCCCTCGTTGGAGAGATCCTTTCTTGTGATAATCAGATTCGAAAATTTCTGAAGAAAAGAAAAAAAACAAATAAAGAATATCACAAAGATGTTATTATTCAAAACAATGTGATTCAGTCTGCTAAACAGTCATGATAGAGTTTATGAATAAATGATTTTTGTTTAATGAATGCGTTATGTACGTCCCTCTATATCCCATAAAACTTTATGTTATTTAATTCAAAATATTTCGTTTTTTATTATTGGATTTTCATTGTCTTTTTATTGATAAAATACGAAGTTTTGAGAGTTCATAATTGATAAGAACATGTTGTTTTATCTTCGAACATTTATATTTTCATATTTTAATTCATACCATTAGTGCGATATACTACGGTTCGATTTAATACGCAAGAAAACCTATTTTCAAAGTGACTCAAAGCATTGAATTGTGTTTCTTAATCGAATTAGGTGATTGTAAGTGAAAATGATGATTACGAAAATATCTCACCCTTGTCCGATCTCTCTCTCTCTAGACAAGGGATGCCATATCGACTCTTGATCTTGTGAAAGCTCATGACCGAGTTAAGGTCTGCAAAATCCAAACCAAATCCGATGTTTTGCCAGGTATGGAGCCGGGATGAGTTAGGAAGGCCCTTATCATTGGTTTGGCTAGATTTGTTTTGGGATTTCGGCAGGGCGCCAAAAAAAGGACTGGGATGTCCACTAGCGTCACCGTCATCAGGATGGGTTCATGTGGGAAGAGTCTTCAACGCGAGTTCGGCGGAACTTTCTTCTTTAATTCCACCTTGGATAAGTACATTCTCGTCTTGAATATTGTGCACTGCCTGGAGCTTAGATTGTCGTGTATGTGTTGTACATGACTGCACCTCGGGGTCTTCCATGGATGCCGTCACAAATTTTGCTGGGACTGCAGCTTAATGGCCTTTATGCTGTAAGTCGTGTGTTGCAATTCGAGCACAGACATAAGTAGGGAATGCCGGGGTAAGTTGAGCATAGGGGCAAGTTCAGCCACCACCCCAGGACAACAATAAATGAGTCAGACTATTGATGACCCATTACATAACTCTTATCACACCATATTGTTTTAAACTTTGAAACAAAAAAAAATAGAAGGAAAATACAAATTTCAGCAAAAAAATTAAAAAAAGAGGGTGTAAAATAGATCAGTGATTTTTACCAACACACGTATTTAAATATAATGAAGAAATAAGAACAATATTGTTATGGATATGGTATGGTATGGATTCTCAATTCTGTCACAGTCTTTTACATGATGGATGCATAAGAAATGTATGGATTTGAAAATATCGCATGAAGTTCGGAATGGGGTAATTTGAGCCAGCCAACATGGGGTAAGTTGAGCCATGGTAATTCCCATGGTAATGTAACATACATAAATTAAAAAAAAATAAATAGCCATTGATATGCAGACAGAAAGGAGCCAATTTACATGACAGTTCTTTTACTTTTAGAGGATGTTATGTAGCATTTATAGAGGATTAGCAAGTGAAAATACTTTAAATAAAAAATAACTGACATGCTGGTTCTTCCCCTATACATTTTGTACATAGTTTTTGTGACTCAACTTACCCCACACATGGGGCCATTTGATATCTTTTTTTTCAAAGGTGACTATGACTTTCAGTGTGGGGTTAGGAAGTATAAGGTGAAAAATATTTCCCAAGAACTGAATTTAAACAAACAAGGCAAGGAACTTATTTCTACAAGATAATTAGTCAGTCTAGTATGCACAAATGCAAAAAGCGTCACAACTTGCCCAGCTTCCCCTACTCAGTATCTATTCTCTTTGAGGAGTAGAATGATCAGTGTTTAACGACGTCTGTATCGAAGTTGTAGCATCCACATCCTTCATGTCTGCACCACACACTGAAAGATACTTGATTACGTTTAGATGGCCTTCTTGTGTAGCGGCTTGAAGTGGTGTCCACCCATCTTGATCTTGTTTATCCACATTAGCATTGTTGAGAAGTAGGAAGTCTACAATATCAATGTTCCCATTGTAACATGCTGCATGAAGCGGGGATTTCCCGCTTTCTGTGCCTTCGTTTACACTGACACCTTCCGACACGAGGAATTTCACTACGTCGATATGGTCGTATTGTGTTGCGATGTAAAGTGGAGTCATACCTTCATAACTTGAATAATTGGCTCCTTTAGCAATGAGAAATTTTACAACTTTCAACTGGCCTTCAATGATTGTTGCATTCAGTGGTGTTAGCCCACTGTGGTCTACCTTGTTTACATCAGAACCTTGCTGAACGAGGTATTTCACGATTTCAATGTTACCATTACGGGAAGCAGCGTGTAGAGCAATCATCCCTTCGTCATCTACCTCATTGACGTCAGCATCATTGGATATCAAGAATCGGACAATATCTAAATACCCGGCTTGTGCCGCAATATAGAGTGGGACCGTTCCATCGTATCTTGTTTGTACTGCTCCATTTCTCAGAAGATATTTGATAGCATCTAGATGGCCGTATTGGATGGCAGCATTGAATGGTGTCCAACCGTTTTGGTCAGCCTTGTTAACATCAGACCCTTGTAGAATAAGATAATTCATGATTTGTAGATGGCCTCGTGCAGCAGCACCATGAATAGGAATCACCCCATTGTCAGTTTCCTCATTCACATCAGCCCCATTGTAAATGAAGAATTTGACGATATCTAAATGACCGAATTCAGCTGCAGCGTAGAGTGGGGTCATTCCAGCGTATCTGTTCTGTTTGACGTCTTTATCTATTAGACATTTCGCAGCTTCTAATTGACCATACTGAATTGCAACATTGAATGGAGTCGATCCTTTCTGATCTCCTTTGTTAACATTAGATCCTTGTTGAATGAGAAATTCCATGATCTTCATGTTACCAGTAATAACAGCTTCGTGTAATGGAATTCTGCCATTATCGTGTTCTGCATCAACGTCAGCACCATTGGAAATTAAAAATTTTACTATATTCAAGTGACCAAATTTCGCTGCAGCACTAAGTGTGGTCATTCCATCATGTTTGTCCTGCTTGGCCCCTTTGTCCAAGAGATATTTCACAGCTTCTATATGGCCGTATTTGATAGCAGCATTGAATGGGGTCGAACCGTTTGAATCAGCTTTATTCACATCAGAGCCCTGTTGAATGAGACATTCCATGATTTCCATGTTTCCTTTAAATGCAGCTCCATGGAGAGGAATCCTCCCATCACCATTTTCTTCATTGACATCAGCGCCATTTGAAATGAAGAATTGAACGATATCTAAATGACCAAGGTATGAAGCTGCGAATAGTGGAGTCAAGCCGCCATACCTGTTCTGCTTGGCTCCTTTATCCATGAGATATCTCACACCTTCTAGATGACCGTATTCAATTGCAGCATTAAATGGTGTCCAACCGTTTTGATCAGCCTTGCTAACATCAGACCCTTGTAGAATGAGATAATTCATGATTTGTAGATGGCCTCGTGCAGCAGCACCATGAAGAGGAATCACCCCATTATCATTTTCCTCATTCACATCAGCCCCGTCAGAAATGAAGAATTTCACGATATCTAAAAAGCCGAATACAGCTGCAGCATATAATGGAGTCATTCCATTGTATCTGTTCTGCTTGGATCCTTTATCTATGAGATATTTGACAGCTTCTAGGTGACCGTATTGGATAGCAGCATTGAATGGTGTCCAACCCTTTGGGTCAGTAATGTTCACATCAGAGCCATTGTGAATGAGATATTTTATGATTTCCATGTTTCCTTTAGTAACAGCTACATGGAGGGGAATCTTGCCGCCATCATTTTCCTCATTTACATTAACGCCATTGGAAATAAAGAATCTCACAATATCTAGGTGACCGAATGCAGTTGCAGCATAAAGTGGGGTCATTCCAGCATATCTGTTCAGCTTGGTATCTCCATTTATTAGATATTTGACAGCTTCAAGACGGCCGTACTGAATTGCTGCATTAAATGGTGTCCAACCGTTTGAATTAGCTTTGTCCACATCTGATCCTAGTTCGATGAGATATTCCATGATTTTCAGATGGCCTCGAGCAGCAGCGCCATGAAGAGGAATCATCCCCTTGTGATGTTCTTCATTCACATCAGCACCATTTGAAATGAAGAATTTCACGATATCTAAATGGCCGAATCGAGCTGCTGCATAGAGTGGGGTCATTCCATTAAATCTGTTCTGCTTTGCTCCTTTATCGATGAGATATTTGACAGCTTCTAGGTGACCGTATTGGATAGCAGCATTGAATGGTGTCCAACCCTTTGGGTCAGTAATGTTCACATCAGAGCCATTGTGAATGAGATATTTTATGATTTCCATGTTTCCTTTAGTAACAGCTACATGGAGGGGAATCTTGCCGCCATCATTTTCCTCATTTACATTAACGCCATTGGAAATAAAGAATCTCACAATATCTAGGTGACCGAATGCAGTTGCAGCATAAAGTGGGGTCATTCCAGCATATCTGTTCTGCTTGGCATCTCCATTTATTAGATATTTGACAGCTTCAAGACGGCCGTACTGAATTGCTGCATTAAATGGTGTCCAACCGTTTGAATTAGCTTTGTCCACATCTGATCCTAGTTCGATGAGATATTCCATGATTTTCAGATGGCCTCGAGCAGCAGCGCCATGAAGAGGAATCATCCCCTTGTGATGTTCTTCATTCACATCAGCACCATTTGAAATGAAGAATTTCACGATATCTAAATGGCCAAATTGAGCTGCTGCATAGATTGGGGTCATTCCATTAAATCTGCTCTGCTTTGCTCCTCTATCGATGAGATATTTCACAGCTTCTAGATGACCGTATTGTATAGCAGCATTGAATGGTGTCCAACCCTTCGGACCATTCTTGTTCACATCTGACCCACATTCAATCAGGTAATTCATTATTTTAATGTTACCATTAATTGCCGCACCATGGAGAGGAATCATCCCAACATCATTTTCTTCATTCACATCAGCCCCATTGGAAATGAAGAGTTTGACGAGATCTAAATGACTGAATTCAGCTGCAGCATAGAGTGGAGTCATTCCGTCATATGTATTCTGCTTCGCTCCTTTAGTTATGATAAATTTGACTGCTCCTAGATGCCCATGCTTGACAGAAACATTAAATGGTGTCCGATTTGTCTTTTCTTCCCAGTTCACATCAACTTCCCCAGCAATCTGCTTGAAATAAAAAAAAAATTCCTCATCATACAATCAGACGATCTATGATGGCGGTGTGTCCATTCACTGCTGCTGTTTAAAGTGGTGTTTGCCCCATGTCACATTCAACACTAGGGTCCACTCCGATCAGGACCAGCATATCAAGAATGTACACACGTCCTTCTTTAGCTGCTGCATGAATGGGCGGAAGCCTGCCCTCAATTTGTTTATCCAGGTTTGCTCCTCGTGAAATGAGATCATCAACCTCTTTGAGATCACCTACTAAAGCTGCCTCGTGAGGGGGGGGGGAGTGTATCCTTCATCATCCACCTTGTCTACGTCGGGATTGAGTGGTATTTCGTGCGTAGGTACATTGTCATCATTAGAGAATGTTTCACCGAGGAGTATATTGTATGCTGTATCCAATTCCCCCAAAGCATCGTTCGTATCTATGTCTAAGATCAGTTCAAATGGTTGAAATCTGCTGTCTTTCCGTTAGCTACACTTATCATCTGAAGTATACGAGCTGGCTGAGAGGGATGCGGGAATGCTGTTTAACATCTCTTTCTGTCTGTGGACAATAAAATATCTCCCTGGTGTGTCTTTTCTTCTTGTTGAGTTGTTTGTTCATTAATGGAAACCACAGACCCATTTTGTGGTGACATGTGCAATTGTGATGTGATCTACGAGGTGTCTGTTGCGCCAATCCTGTAAGAAACGGACATTGTTCAGGGTCTTAGACGGGTCAATATACAGTTGGCAGCAAAATTATTCAACCCCCCTCACATTTTCAACATTCCGGTAAATGGAATGATGTTGCAACTGCAGACTGTTACTAAATCATTAAAGAAGTCAATAGATAATTAATTACAATTGAAAACCAGAGAAAAAAATCCAGATTTAATTCCTATTCTATTCTAAATTGCTGATTTCACATAAAAAGCAAGTAGCAAAATTGTTCAACCCCCTATAAATATGCATTAATATGCATTGATAATGACAAAAATGACAAGCCATGTGGAAATGTTTAGAGGTGAATTCAGCCAGGACACACATATCAACCTACATAATTTGCATTTTTGCATAATTAATATCCACTCAATGGGTATGCCTTGTATCAGTATGCCCTATATACTCCTCATATGTCCCATGCACTGTGCTGACAAAATGGCAAAGGCTTAAGAGTGGTGCCAGAAGTTAAGGGAGGAGATTGTAGCTTTGCATAAGGAAGGAAATACAAGAAGATATCCAAGCTCTTGAATTTCCCAAAGACACTGTTGGGAGCATCATTCGTCAGTTCTGAGCCACTGGTACGGCAGCCATAAAGCATGGTTGTGGACGAAAGAAGACATTTTCAGCAGCTGCAGCAAGGTAGTATCCCTTAATTAGACCCCAAAGTAGCCAATCTGATATAAAATTATTGGAAGTGGTTTTTTGACTGATTTGAGTAGGTATGGGTGTCAACATTTACCAAAAAAAAAGTTAGGAGGAATACGGGTTGGGGAAAGTGCTTTTTTCAAGGTCAAAGGTCAATGACCTTTTCATATATACTGTATAATGGTATCTCTGAGATGGAAAGGTGCAGGTTGGTGATAATGGTGTCAAAATGCACAAATTCTTACCAGAATATCAAATAAAATAAAATTAAGTACTTAGAATGCACATTCACCGATAAAATTCAAGGTCAAAACCTTTCAAAGGTCAATGACCTTTTATATGTTATATACCATACTGCATAATGGTATCTCTGAAATGATAAGGTACAGGCTGGCGATCATGGTGTCAAAATGTACAGATTCTTACAAGAAGATAAAATAGAATGAATTCAAGTACTTAGAATTTACATTCACCAATGAAATTTAAGGTCAAAGGTTTTAAAAGGTCAATGACCTTTTTACATTATATTTACCATACTGTATAATGGTATCTATGAGATGAAAAGGCACAGGTTGGTGATCATGGTGTCAAAATGCACAGATTCTGACCAGAAGACCAAATGAAATAAAATTAAGTACCTAGAATGCACATTCACCCATAAAATTTAAGGCCAAAGGTCAATGACCTTTTATACATTATATACCATATTATATAATGGTATCTCTAAGATAAAACGGCGAAGGTTGGTGTTCTTGGTGTCAAAATACACAGATTCTTACAGGAAGATTAAATGAAATAAAATTAAGCATCAAGAATTTACATTCACCTTTAAATTCAAGGACAAAGGTCAATGTCCTTTTTAACATAAGATAATTATAATGGTATCTCTGAGATAAAACATCACAGGTTCGTAATCTTGGTGCCAAAATGCAAAGATTTGTACCAGTAGATTAAACAACACCAAAATCAGTATACGGAATATTGTTTCACCCTTGAATTCCAAGTTCAGATGAAATATTATATATACATATATATACAGCTATATATATAGATATATACATACATACATATATATACATGTGTGTGTGTGTGTGTGTATAATCTGTATGACATAAACATAACAGAACATTTATCCTATGTGTTCATATTTGTGATAATGTAAATAAAGATGGCTAAGTTGTAATGAAAAACATGGAGGTTTCATAATTTCAGTCTGAAGTAAGGTCATGGAGAATGTATTTAGGGGTCAGAGGTCAATGAACTCTTTCCAAAATATCAGTGGAAATTAAGTTTAAAAAGGGTGATAAGCAAATAACACTTCTTCATATACTGCGATGCATTTTCAATAGCAATGAAAAAAAAATGAAATGGATTATACAATTTGAAATTTGATGCATCATAATATCTAAATCAAGGTTGTTGTGTCTTTTTCTCTCCAGCGATAGTCCATTCATCTCATTAGCTTAATCTTCTGAAAATGGATAGGATAGGTCTAAATCTCATGTCACAGCTAGCATCATCCGAGAGCACTTCCAAAGAGCAGAGAGATGACGATGAAGATGAAATGAAGGCCATCATTAGAGCTGTAGTTTTTGTCAATAGTCAATATTGTCAATAGTTTCAATTCTTCATCATTGTCCCTGGCTATATGAAAATGTTCTTGAATGATGCCTATCTTTTATATTTACAGCTTAAGTTATAGTATATAATATTGATTGTAGCATCAGAGGTTAGTGAAATATTGCTACAGAGAAATTAGTATCTTGATTTAGATTTATAAAATGCATATCTAAATGCTGCTACTTTAGACAACTTGACCATTTCAAATTATATCATACATGATTTTTGCCCTTTTTTGGCAGTGCATTACTACAGTATATATTAAATAGTGCTATTTGATTTAAATTCCACCTCCAACTTGTATTTTGACATCATCATTGGTCCAGGAATCAACTATTAAATTTCTGTTCATTTTCCACGCAGGTGAGTCTTTTTCACATCAGAATCACTATATACGTACAATCAAGTTATATCGACCTATTTACTTAAATTTCCAGCCGTTTTTGACATAGTTCATTGACCTCTAACCCCTTTATATATTTTTCATGGCCATTATTTATCCCTATTTCAAAGTGAAATTATTAAACATCCAAGTTTTCATTACTAATAGCTATTTTTCTTTCAATTATTCACAAGAAATGTGAATATAATGGATTGATTTCTCAGTTTTTTGGGAATCATGAATGGATATATCAATATTTATTAACTTTCGACCTTTGACATTGGATATCAAAGGTGAAGGATAATTCTTTAATATCATTTGTGCCTTTTTATCTTCTTGCAAAAATTGCTTTTTTACACCAAAATCACCAACATGCAGCGGTTTATCTCGGAGATACCATTATACGATATATATAACCTATGTAAAAAGGTCATTGACCTTTGACCTTGAACTTTATGGATTAATATGCACTCTGGGTACTTATTTTCATTTTATTTGATCTTCCTGTAAGAAACTCTGCATTTTGACACCAAGATCACTAACCTGCGCCTTTTCATCTCAGAGATACCATTATACCGTATATGGTACATGTATATAACGTAAAAAAAAGTTATTGACCTTTGAAAGGTTTTGACCTTGAATCTCATTGGTGAATGAGCACTGAATGTACTTGATTTGATTTTATTTGATCTTCTTGTAAGAATCCGTGCATTTTGACACCAAGATCATCAACCTGCGCCTTTTCATCTCAGAGATACCATTATATCGTATATGGTATATAATGTAAAGAAGGTCAATGACCTTTGAAAGGCTTTGACCTTGAAAGTTTTCGTTTAATGTGCATTCTGGGTACTTAATTTTATTATATCTGATACTGTGGTAAGAATTTGTGCATTTTGACACCATTATCACCAACCTGCGCCTTTCCATCTCAGAGATACCATTATACAGTATATATGAAAAAGGTCATTGACCTTTGACCTTGAAAAAAAGCACTTTCCCCAACCCGTATTCCTCCTAACTTTTTTTGGTAAATGTTAACACTTATACCTACTCAAAACCCCAGGCTTACAGCAAAGGAGCTGAAGGATGACTTGGTTAAAGGGGGCACTGAAGTTTCTGTTGACACAGTGTGCTGCACACTTCACTTTATGCTGAAGGACTGAGGGCAAGGTCCCTTGATGCACACCACTTCTGAAGCCACATCACATTGAGGTTGCCTCCAGTTTGCTAGAACCAACCTGACAAAGCCATAGAAGTTCTGGGACAATGTTCTCTAGAATGATGAAACCAAGCTGGAGGTCTTTGGTCCTATGTATCAACGATACGTGTGGCGCAGGAAGAAGGAAGCATACAAAGAGAAGAACACTTTGCCTACTGTGAAGCACAGGAGAGGATCTGTGATGCTGTGGGGGTGCTTTGCTTCTACTGGCACTGGGAATCTCCATCGTGTTGAAGGCATCATGGATTATTTAAGGTACTAGGATATTCTAGGGAAGAATGTCAACCCGTCTGTAAAGAAATTAAAGCTTGGACATTATTGGACATTCCAGCAGGACAACAACCCCAAGTACAGCTCCAAATTTACAAAGGCTAGGCTGGAGAAGAAAGGATGGAAGGTCCTTGAGTGGCCATCACAGTCTCCAGACCTGAACCGAATCGAGAATTTGTGGTGGGATCTGAAGAAAGCTTTTGCAGCAAGTAGACCTATGAATTTGCTGACCTTCATACAATTGCGCAAGAGGAATGGGGGAAAATTTCCAAGGAGCGGTGTGAGAAGATTGTGAGAGGCTATTCATCTAGTCTGCAGGAGCTTATTGCAGCAAATGGGTGCTGCACAAAGTACTGAAAGACACACCCATCTGGGTTGAATGACGTTACAACTTGTTTGTTGTGCATGTAAAGGTTCCAGTTTCAAGTGGAGGATAAATAAAATCAGCATTTACATGAGAATATATGCACTGGCTTTTAAATTGTCATTATTTGTGCATTTCCTTCTTGTGTGTAAATAGGGGGTTGAATAATTTTGCAACATGCTTTTTGTGCACAAATTGTAATTTCAAATGAACTATGAAGTAAAATTTGAATCTTTTTTCTGTTATTCCTCAGTAATTAACTGTCTTCTAACTATCTTAATGGTTTAATAACAATCTGCAATTGCAATGTTATTCATTTTGACATAATGTCAAAAATTAGAGGGGGTTGAATAATTTTGCTGCCAACGTACAACCAAAACTACCCTTATCCGGAACAAATTTCTACAAATGATAGTTCAATGTTTTTTTTTGTACTACCTTGTTTTCTTCATTTCATATTTTCATTATATGTAAAAGAATGCAATGTATCTCAGCCAGCTGATAACCAAATTACATTTGCTAATATAACTCCACTTCCCTGCTTGTATAAAAGTTAATACCCATTATTCATTATGCATACATCAAGCTTGGATCATACCAGTTCACTTCCTAATCACTCGTGTAGACCTATTGATATTATGTACATGGTTTCTACTAAAAACAAAGATAAGCGGACTGCAGCATTATTCCGCATCATTAATTTTGGAAAGATTATGTAAGTTTTCTCAGCAATCCGGCTATGTATGTGGTTTGAGTATCGCTTGCTGTGTTGTTGGGGCCGGTGTTGGTCATCTCCCACCTATCATGCATATTTTGCAAAGATCTTGCATGGAATAATCTGATCATTATAGGAGTGTTGGGGTTGATACATTGTTTTAGTTCAAACATGGAACATTGTGTGTGGAGTGGTTTAGGAACCGAAAGAAATGGTGCTATTATGACTATTTGACGGGCTAATTGGAAATCACGTTCATTTATCATCAGTGGATTATTGTTTACCATGTACAGAAAAGACGTAAGTTATTCATTTTGTTTATTTTACTCTGTGTTTGTGGGACTGTAAGTTCAGTGTACTTATGAAGCCTGTGTATAGGAGAATACTAGTTATGTTCGTTTGATTTTGAGCTGCCATCATTGTAAATAGCTGTTTCACATATAGATTGCCCGCAAAAGTGCAGCGCCCGATGAGAACATCTATATTTGCACGTTTCGATCTTCGAGACAAAAACTCCCACCTAATTACGTATTCCAGTGAAGATTTCTCACAATGTCATGGATAATTCCGTTCTAAATTCACAGAGGAGGATTTTTTTTCGTTTGCATTGTAAAGTATGCAGAGGATTGAACCATGACATTTTGTGCAAGAATGTTTCAAACAATGACAGTTGAAACTCGCAGGAACTTCTTATGTTAGGGAGCTTGTCAAAAGTCCATGCACCGTTCTTCATCGTTCTTCCCGCATCCGGGTTTTCGCTTCGGCTTTCCCGCCCAACGTTCCCTTCTCTTCAAAGGAACGGCCGCCATCAAAGGCCCTTTGATGCCACCGTTCTTTTGTTCGTCTTTCCTGCAAGTCTTAATTTCTGTAGAAAGGCTGAAGAATCTATTCTAAATAGCTCCCTCTACGACCAAAACAAATGTGTGCCTTCATGTTCATATTGACTGTCGGATCGAGAGTTCGCATCACTGATCTGAACTGTGGTTCGCATCTATAATGGAAGTTCGGGTGCATTCATAAAGCCACGGTAGCTTAATAAAAAATCACGCACATGTCATAAATCGTTACTGATCTTACGAATTTGCTGCAATAACCATGAAAACCTCTTTTTTGCAATTGGAAGAGAGTCAATTCATGATGTTTTAGGTGGGAAAATAAGATTCCACATATTTTCGTTTCGTAGGCCCAAGCCATTCGTAGAATTCACGTCGACTTAGAATATTAATTATTACTCGCATCTCAAACAAGTGTCGAGAGCCCCCCCCCCCCCCCAAAAAAAAAAAAAACAGAAGGAAATAGAATGGTAAAATAAATATGACCGGAACAGCTTGACACTCTTAGACATAGATAGATCAAAGATTTACAAAGATTTATTAGAAACTGTTTTAAATAGTTTCTTAAAATTTTTGACGGCAACCATTTCCCCAGGATAACATATTGTCTCTTAATAATTTCCTTTATCTCCATGTTGTAAAGAAGCGGGACCAAAATAGATTGTGAAAAGAGGAAAAAGAAAACTAAGAAGTCAAAGGGAGATAAAAGGAAGTGGAAATAGAAAGAAATAAGAAAATAATATTGGGATGGAAAAAGAGGAAGGGTTAAAAAAAATGGAGGGAATACAGTTGAAAGAGTGGGAAAAAACTCGGAAATTTGAGAGGGGTTCTCCAGATAAGCGATTCCATGTCCCTCGACGTCAATGTCCGATTGTGTTAAAAACGACTGTCATCGATTAATATTAATCTTTTTTTTTGTTGTTGTTGTTTGACCAAATGCGTGCGCATCCCGATTTCTGCCTCTGCATCGAAATCAATATTCAAGAGAAAGCAGAGTTGTGTTCTCGAAGAATTCTCGATCAAGTGGGGGGGGGGGGTTAAAAACATTTTCCCCAAAATTCATGACTTGCGTCTTCGGAATGAGAGTACGCATGCGCGTGGACTGGATATTTACGAAATTGTATGTGGTCGTCTATTTGAATATTGTATGCCATGAATGAATCAGCATCCTCAAATTTCCGGTACCTTTCTACCCCCTCCATTATGAGAGGCACAATTAAAATTTGTAATGCAAAATGCAGCCAAAACAGAAGAGTGCCCCCCCCCCCCTTGAAAGCGAACCTAATTTTTTCCCCTGTCATGGATCCGCCCCCGACCTTTAGACATTATGTTCTTGGTTGGATTTACATAGGGCCCCCCCCCCCCCCCTATTGGCGGAGCAAAAAAAGGGAAAAGAAGGAAAAAGAGAGGAGAAAAAAGAAGGGGAAACATAAGAGGAGGAAGGCGAGTGAATAAGACGAGGCGAAGACTTAGAAAATAACTTTATTAATCATTACGCTACTGGGACAGCCAGTTCAAAGAAATAAACAAATATCAACCTTGGGCGGCCGATCGGGGAAAATATGGGTGAAAAAAAGAAATCACCCTCCCCCTACTGGCCGAGGCTGGATCCACCCCTGATTTAGATTTACATTTTATTCACACTATCGATCCCCTCTTGGGGCATGAGTGTACAACATAAAAACATATAACAGACTAAAGTATAACTTCATTTAATTGGTTTAACGTATTAAACGTAATGTTCGGAATTAAAGATAAATACCAATTGTGGTAACGATCAGAAAATTAGTTCGATCAGAATGCAATGAATTTTACCAACGAAGTGTTTGTTTGTATAAATGAAAAATATTTGCCAAATAGCCCTGTGAAAGAAAATCGTAAAAGTGCTGAGAAATGAGCGATATAAGCACAGAATTCCATCAAATGTCAGATATTTTTGAGGCAATATTATAACACACTGTACCAAGTATGCTTTTATGTTTTAGCGATCATCAGAATTATCGATATTGAGCGGCGATTTCATTATTCTACAAAGATAAGTGCAGGCGCGGATCCAGGAGGGGGCCGAGCCGGCCCCGGCCCCCCTATTTTTTGACAACCTGCAGAAAAAAGTGTTTCTTGATAGAAACTACGAAAAGCAGGAAGAAAAGTAAGAAAGAGCTATTATACCCATGATGTGTAATTTACAGCCTCGTAACGGCCGGCCCGACCCCGAAAGGAAACAAGAAAAAGATGAGGGGAAGAATTGGAAAACAGACTTTATATAAAAAAATTTCGCTCGCGCATCGCACTCGCATTACCTGTGTAATGAATCCCAATCAAGAGGATTCTTTTCGTAATTTTTGTAATGATTAGGTCTGAAAAAAGAAAACGTTCTAAACCTCTTTTAAAAACAGGTTCTTAGGTTCAAGGATTGCTTGGAGTTATTTTTATATTTACTCTTAGCTTTATTTTGAAAAACAAATTAATTGGGTCAGGATGAAAGACTACGCTAGATGTTCATGTTATCCAGCATCGATAAGATTATGGAGTCTTTATACAGTTTTTGTCGTTGTTATATTGTTATTTACAATTTTTGAATATAAACAGGGCTTGGAGAAAAAAAAAATAAGCTCGATTTTTTTTTCCCACTGGAATATCATTATGGTATCTTAGTTTGGCCTTATATTATAATTTTTTTTAAACAACCGGATCTGGAGAAAAGACTTTGGACTTATATTATAATTTTTGAAATAACCGGGTCTGGAATAAAGATTTTGGATTTATGACATCATTTTTTAAACAACCGGTCCTTGAACAAAGACCTTGGATTTATATTATAATTTTTTGAAACAACCTGGTCTGGAATAAAGACTTTGGACATATATTATAATTTTTGAAACAACCGGGTCTGGAGAAAAGACTTTGGACTTATATTATAATTTTTTTAAACAACCGGGTCTGGAATAAAGACTTCGGGCTCATATCATTTTTTAAACAACTGAGTCAGGAATAAAGACTTTGGGTTTATATTATATTTTTTTAAACAACCGGGTCTGGAGAAAAGGCTTTAGACTTAAATTATCCATTCCATTCCATTCCTTGTTTTTATTTGGCAATAAGTCATACCTGACTATTTTTGCCACTCACTGTATAAAGAGTTGGGTAACAGTTTTATTGATTAATATCATTTTTTATTTTTCCTTTTTTCAATCATTTCTTATATATTCATTCTTTTTTTTCTATGAAAAAAACGAACAAAACAAAACATTGAATACATATAAGGAAAAAAAGAGATAAGGTGGTTGATCGACGATCTACGTGATCATTTTTGAAACAACCGGGTCTGGAATAAAGACTTTGGATTTATATTATAATTTTTGAAACAACCAGGTCTGGAATAAAGACTTCGGGCTCATATTATTATTTTTCAAACAACCGGGTCAGGAATAAAGACTTTGGATTTATATTATAATTTTTTAAACAACTGGTTCTGGAATAAAGACTTTGGTTTTATATTATAATTTTTGAAACAACCGGGTCTGGAATAAAGACTTTGGATTCATATTATAATTTTTGAAACAACCGGGTCTGGAATAAAGACTTCGGGCTCATATTATCATGTTTTAAACAACTGGGTCAGGAATAAAGACTTTGGGTTTATATTATATTTTTGAAAAAAACCGGGTCTGGAATAAAGACTTTGGCTTTATATTATAATTTTTGAAACAAACGGGTCTGGAGAAAAGACTTTGGACTTATATTATCATTGTGAGTCTCCAAAACTTGCGCGAATAATGCGGCACTGTACCTTCCTTTCACTAAATTGATTCAAGTACAGAAAAGTTATTAATAAAATTACCACAAATTATGCTGGCGCAAATATTCACTACTGAATGGCACGCGCCGTATAAGCTAAAACAACAACAACATTTTTTAAACAACCGGGTCTGGAATAAAGACTTTCGGCTCATATTATTATTTTTTTAAACAACCGGGTCTGGAATAAAGACTTTGGATTTATATTATAATTTTGAAACAACCGGGTCTGGAATTAAGACTTTGGACTTTGTGCCATTTGAACGCATTAATATAGGATTTTAGTTTAGAATGGATTTGCCAAAAATCCCTTGAAATTTATAACATTTGTGGGTAAAGTCATTATCACCTTTGTAGGCGATCAAAGATTATTACATTTGTGAGTAAAGTGCATTTCATTTGTGGTCGAAATTTTTACATTTGTGGGAAAAGTGTTATTACACTGGTCTGGAAGAAAGTCTTTGGACATATATTATAATTTTTGAAACAACCGGGTCTGGAAAAAAGACTTTTGACTTATATTATAATTTTTTAATTAACCGGGTCTGGAAGAAGACTTTGCACTTTTGTGCTTTATCAACGTATTACTATAGGATATAGTTTAGAACGGATTCGCCAAAAAAAACCTTCAAATTTATTACATTTGTGGGTAAAGTCATTATTACATTTGTGGGTAAAGTGCATTATTACATTTGTGGGTGAAATTGTTACATTTGTGGGTTAAGTGTTATTACATTTGTGGGTAAAGTGTTATTACATTTTTGGGCGTTATTACATTTATGGGAGATTCTTACATTTGTGAGTGTAACAGGGGGTGGGTGTCTTCAGCAGCCACTTGTGGGGGATAGGCTTCGATGTGCCAGAACATTTCTTGTATGTGGCAAAAAGAGGAAATCATAGTCCTGTTGCCAAGTGCAAAGGAATGAAAGTGCCATTTATCTTACGTTATTTTTTCTTTCTCTTTTATATTGGTCTTTCTCCTGTTCTCTCAATTTCTTCTTTTTTTTCTTTTTTTTGTTTAGCGGGGCCTTCTGCATCATGATAAATGGGGGGGGGGGCTTCTACCTGAAACTTCCGTTTGGCTATGCATATATACATCAGAAAATGTGTAAAGTGGCCCTCATACTAAGTTTTCGTAGAAAGATTCAACACGATTAGTCATAATAATCATAAATGCTGAATATCTGTGATTCCAACTGATCTGATTTTTAAAAATATTTATTTTGGGTTCAATTTCAGGAAAGAAATCATGCAAATAGATAAAACGTAGAAAAGACACCTTCATAGGTAGAAATATCGATAACGCAACTATCAACACTATCACTGTCAAGTAGGACTTAGAAACCTGTTATTTTAAAACAATTCAACTAACAAGTAGCTAATAATTATGCACATAATTGGTGCACATTCCAGATTAATAATAATTATACTTGCTATATATATATATAGCACTTAACACTTACTTTGTCAGAAGTCTCTAAGCGCTCTACAGTATATGCAGCATAATTACCCTGGCTTTAACAGTGCAGCTGTTACGCGCGCTCCGTTTCAAGGAATAAATTCCTGCCAGGTACCCATTTAATACAGTAAGCTTAAAAAAATTATGCAAAGATAATAACACACACAAGAACACCTTGTAATTTTACCATTTAGGCCCTAAATGGTAAAATTACAAGGTGTTTTTGTGTGTATTATTCTTGGGTGAAATCAATTAAACATTAAAGAAGGAAATTAAGTACTAAAATTACTAAACTGTAAACATTATGACATAATCAAATACAGTGTTTTTGTCTCGCCTGCGTAGCGGAGCGAGACATAGGTATCACGGGGCCCACCCGCCAGTCATAAGGACGACTTGTCATAATACCCGCTAGTTATAAGGACCGCTAGTCATAATAGTCATAAGGGTCGCTATTCATAAGGGGCTTTTTTCATAGAGGTCGCAAGCCATAATCAACGATGGGGGTCGCCATTCATAATCAAACAATAGTCATAATAAAGGAAGAGGGTCGCCAGTCATAAGGAGGAAAAGGGGTTCGTTGATCATAAGGGTCGCCATTCATAATAGTGGATGAGGGTCGTCAGCCATAATAGTAGAAGGGGTTCGCCAGTCATAATGGTAGATGAGGGTCGCTATTCATAATAGTAGAAAGGGTTCGCCAGTCATAATAATGGATGAGGGTCGCCAGTCATAATAGTAGAAGGGGTTCGCCAGTCATAATAATAGATGAGGGTCGCCAGTCATAATAATGGATGAGGGTCGCCAGTCATAATAGTAGAAGGGGTTCGCCAGTCATAATAGTAGAAGGGGTTCGCCAGTCATAATGGTAGATGAGGGTCGCTATTCATTATAGTAGAAAGGGTTCGCCAGTCATAATAATGGATGAGGGTCGCCAGTCATAATATTAGAAGGGGTTCGCCAGTCATAATGGTAGTTGAGGGTCGCTAGTCATAATAGTAGATGGGGTTCTCCAGTCATAATAATGGATGAGGGTCGCCAGTCATAATATTAGAAGGGGTTCGCCAGTCATAATGTTAGATGAGGGTCGCTAGTCATAATAGTAGAGAGGGTTCGCCAGTCATAATAATAGATGAGGGTCGCCAGTCATAATAATAGATGAGGGTCGCCAGTCATAATAGTAGAAGGGGTTCGCCAGTCATAATGATAGATGAGGGTCGCTAGTCATAATAGTAGATGGGGTTCGCCAGTCATAATAATGGATGAGGGTCGCCAGTCATAATAATGGATGAGGGTCGCCAGTCATAATAGTAGAAGGGGTTCGCCAGTCATAATGGTAGATGAGGTTCGCTAGTCATAATAGTGGATGGGGTTCGCCAGTAAAGGGTCGCTATTCATAATAGTAGAAAGGGTTCGCCAGTCATAATAATAGATGAGGGTCGCCAGTCATAATAGTAGAAGGGGTTCGCCAGTCATAATGGTAGATGAGGGTCGCTAGTCATAATAGTAGATGGGGTTCTTCAGTCATAATAATGGATGAGGGTCGCCAGTCATAATATTAGAAGGGGTTCGCCAGTCATAATGGATGAGGGTCGCCAGTCATAATAGTAGAAGGGGTTCGCCAGTCATAATGGTAGATGAGGGTCGCTAGTCATAATAGTAGATGGGGTTCGCCAGTAAAGGGTCGCTATTCATAATAGTAGAAGGGTTCGCCAGTCATAATAATAGATGAGGGTCGCCAGTCATAATAGTAGAAGGGGTTCGCCAGTCATAATGGTAGATGAGGGTCGCTAGTCATAATAGTAGATGGGGTTCGCCAGTCATAATAATGGATGAGGGCCGCCAGTCATAATAATGGATGAGGGTCGCCAGTCACAATAGTACATTGTAAAAACTGAGGTGCTAATTTAGCGCTTACAGTGCTTGTATAGTGATTGCACTGGGAGTGTTGATTTTCTAGTTTAAATTTGAACTAGAAATCAACACTAGTAGTTCAGTCAATATACAAGCACTGTAAGTGCTGAATTAGCAATTCATTTTACAGTGTAGTAGGGGTTTGCCAGTCATAATAGTAGATGAGGGTCGCTAGCCATGATAGTGGAAGGGGTTCGCCTGTCAGTAGAAGGGAAGTTTGCTACATAATAGCTGAGGTGGGCGCAAAGCGTGAGAACACAAAAAATGTGATTTTTCAAGCCTAATATGTATTATGTTGTAGTTCAAAAAGGGTATTCAATTTCGAATAAGAGCACCTTTTTATTTTGAAAAATCGATTTTTTTTTTAAATCATAACCAGCAGGAGCAATTAAAAATGACACCTTTTAAAAAGAAAAATTATCTCATGTTATTGACATTACTTTTGTGACCATCCTGAAATGTTTTATGTTGGACATTTCATTTTGCCAAAAGGCTTTTACCTTTTGAAAAAGGGCATTTTTTTTTACCTACGGCGATTTTTTTTTTCATCATAACCAGCAGAAGTTGTTAGAAATTACACCCTCCCTAAAAAAATCAAATTATCTTTAGGCGAAAAGGTGTAGATTGTGAATAATTCCAATAACAAGGAAATCTTCTTTGAATATATGCATTTAAGATAGTGTTGACCTAAACCTGTACCACAGTATTTTCTAAAAGCCCTTTTTTCAATAGAGGTTTTTTTTCTTACAGAAAAATGTCTTTACTATCTATATTATACTTTTTTTAGTTGATGTTGAATATGATATGAGCATGAAATTATTCCTTCATATTATATATTTCATTTTTTGAAAAGGAAGAAAAATATTTATTGTTTACAGGACACTCATTTTGTAAAGGATTTGGAAGAAAACATCTTAAAGGAGTGGGAAGGTTTTTTTCTCATATAAATAATCTAATGCAATGCTATATTATTTGATAAAAACATACACCTTGTTATTAAGAGAGTAAAATGCGATACTGATGGAAACTATGTTGCTTATTTCATTGATTTCATTGTATGGGCAAAATGACCCTAAATTTTTTAGATGTATAGAAAATATCTTATTGGACTATGATGATCCTCATAAAATCCTATGTGGTGATTGGAACCTGGTCCAAAGTTTTGAGTCAGTGAGTTAATTTAGTTGATCCATGGCGTCAGTTAAATCAAAATTCAAAATGTTATACTTGGAGACAGCCCACACCATTGAAGCAAAGTAGAAAGCATTATTTTTTTGATATCTTCAGATATTATTTCTTTGGTTAGAAAATGTGATATTGATTTAGGATATCGTACCGATCACACAATGATCAGTTTAGAGATTGTGTTAGATAAATGTTTTTACAGTCTTCATGGTAAAGCTTTTGAAACTGTTAGAAAAGAGAAACTCAGATTTATTATTGATTATCAGTTGTTTTTTTATACACTGTTCATAGGCGGATCTAGGGGGCCCGAGGGGCCCACCCCCCCCCCCCCATTGGCGGAGCAAAAAAAGTAAAAGGGGGGAAGAAAGAAAGAAAGAAAGAAAGAAAGAAAGAAAGAAAGAAAGAAAAGAAGAAAAAGAAGAGAAAAGACAGGAGAAAAAAGAAGGGGAAACACAAGAAGAGGAAGACGAGTGAATAAAATAAGATGAGGGGAAGCCTAGGAAAATGATTTTTAAAATCCTTAATGTCACTATAAAAAAATCGCTTGCGCTTCGCGCTCGCATTGCATGTTAAGTGATTTACATATCAATATGGAGATTGAAATATCAAAATTTGAAGTCAACATAGAAAACATATTTCAGCTCAGAAATCGTACTTTCATTATTTTGTTTGATTTACAAATTGATTTTTAAAAAGTGCTCTGCAAAACACTTTGTTTCATGGTCTGAATTTTTAAAAATTTCGGCTCGCGATTCGCGCTCGCATTGATTGTTGAAAATCTATGAACTCATGCATCTTCTTCATAAATCCTAAATACAAAAGTGCTTTAAATGTACAGTTTACAGGCCATAATATTAATAGATTTCACGCTCTCACATTAGGCTTATTACATGTAGGTTAATAAATAAGATATTAATTTAAGAATCAAATTGTCCCTTTTTTCAGAATGCAATAACGACAAGTTTTATCTTGCGCTTAGGAAGAGAAATAAGAGGATATAGCAATAATTTTCATATGATGACATAATCCTCTTGGAATGTCCTGGTCCTATGTCAAAACTCAAAGTAATAATAATGAAACTTTTGAATGAAATTAAAATAATGAAACTCTTTTTTTTTAATGTCATCCATATCCACCTCATATTTTTTTTCCTACAAAGTGCTTGAAAAAACACTTCAGATCGGAATATCAAATGTTTTAAGCTCGCGCTTCGCGCTCACTTTATCGATTTTAACGATGAAAAAAGGTATTTAGAATGCCCACTCAGATTCTAGGTCTAAATCTGAAACACGCGTGCGTTTATTCAGATACGCAGCTTGTTCTCTGTATAAATCATTATCCAGTTTTATTCCACAATATAAAAAATTGTGCTCAATGTAGAAAGATATCCAATTACTCATCCTTTTCATGATTTACAAAGCATGAATGGAGTGTCCCGTTTTTAGGTGTAAACAGCGGCGTAACAGGGGTCGATGGCCAAGGGGGGGATGGAGGGGGGAGGGGGGGGAGGGAGGGGGCAAGAGCCAAAAATTTCCCGGTCATATCATGGTATAAACAGGCGCAATGGTGTAATTAGGCGACGATTTCGAAAGGGCAAGACATTGTGTATCAGGCAGAATTTATCTTTTTAAAAAAAAGTTGCGAGGGAGCGATGCGAGCGAGCAAAAATTTTGACATTTTTAATACAAAAATCCAATTTTGTGAAAGATTTTGACATGATATCCAGAAAATATATTTCACTCTCCTCTCTTTCCATCCCTTTTTTGTGATCTGTACGCCACTGTTAACAGGATTATTTGCGGCAGTAGCGTGCAGAGTAAACAAAACAAAAATCAAGGGGCGCAGTATGGCGCATGTGCTAAAAAGCTGCTTAATATAAGTCCCGAGCGAGCGAAGCGAGAAAAAATCACCTTTTCATGAGAATCTAACTTTGAGATATCTTTTTTTACATGGTAAAACTTTTGGGGACCATGGCCCAACTCTTCCATACTCATATACGGCAGTGCTATGCGGTTGTGGTCTGGGGCGGAGCCCCCGGAACTTCTTGATATTAAAGCCATTTAAACCTCGCAGATTGCCGCTATTTAATCAAATTGCGGGTACATACAGAATATAGCTTCTACACAACACATTTATTCAACCCAGTTGAACCAAATATTTTGAGGGGGCAAAACATAGCAATGTGGGGGGGAAGTCGGGGGAAGAAAAAAAATTGCCTATTGAAATCAAATTCTAATTATGTGATAGATTTCTCCATTATATTCAGCAAATAACATTGTTTTCATTTCATTGTTTCCATTCATTTCGTTATACGTTGTCTCCCATAAATTATTTTATTTCCTCTTGGGTGTTGAACCCCCCGCACGCCTGTACGCCAGTGACTGAACGTAAAGCTAAATGTAGGAAGGGTCCCTAAAGGGGGGGGGCGTAATAGAGCCATTTGAAGGTTATAGATGAAGAGCCCCTACTGCTTGGGGTCTGGGGCAAAGCTCCGGGTAGCTTTTTTGTATAAAATTTAGCAAGCTAATAGCACAATGTTGTATGCAGTTCCACTTTCTTCCCGCTCTTTATTTCCTGTCCTCGTCAGCCCGGCCGTGTTATTAAGTTTTATTTCTTGTCCCTTTTCTTTGTTTTCCAAATTAGCTTTTGACTAATTCCATTCTACCTTCATTTCCCGCTATTGTTTGCCATCTTTTAATTTATTTCCCATTATGCTATTGCACTATATAGGTCTATTTCAGAATGATTTGTTCTTTCTCAAATGGTTTTCTTTGGTTCTTCTTCCTGCTTTCCTTCCTTTTCCATTTCAAAAAATATATTTTTCCTTGTTTTCTTTCCACTTTTCCCTTTCTCTTTCCTTTTCCTCCTTTCCTTTCTCTCTTTCCTTCCCCTTTCCCTTTCTTTCTCCATCCCTTTTATTTTTTCCCGATTTTTTTTTTATTTTCCCGGTGAAATCCGCCGGGGGGGCAGCTTGCCCCCTGCCCCCCCCCCCCTGCCTGTTACGCCACTGGTGTAAATTTCGAATTTTCCGCTCGCACTTCGCGCTCGCATCAATTGTTTAGTTACATACTTATCCTTTTTACGATTACAAAAAGTGCTCAGAATTTCTTTTTTCAGGTAGAAATTTCAAAATTTTTTGCGCGCGCTTCGCGCTCGCATTATTTGATTATTGAAATATATAACGTTCTTAGGCTAACTGCAAGCAGCCGTTAACAGATCATTTTTTATTACATCAAAACGTATATATTAAAAATTTCTGCTCGCGCTTTGCGCTCGCTATATTAAAGGAAACCAAAACCCAAGAAGAGAGGCAATTTTACTGGAAAGAGTAAAATGAAAGGATCAATTTAAAAAAAGTTTCATCAAAATCGGTTATGAAATAAGCAAGTTATGGGAATTTGAAAACTCTTATTGTACTTTCTATGGGCATCCTCAAATTGGCAAACGTGCTTCAATATGGCTGATTTTGAGGACAACTCTCCAATTGTTTTGTACACAAATTTTCAGATTTTCCTCATTATCTTTCAAGTTGCATCTTGCCTCCTTCTGAGCACAACATATGTCGTGGGAAAATATAATCCACACCATATATGTCAAGGTCAGGAGGTGATAATGTGAAATATGTAAAATAAAGGGGAAAATCTGAAAATATGTGTACAAAACAAATGGAGAGTTGTCCACAAAATCATCCATTCAGTCATTTCTGCTCGCGCTTCACGTTCGTAGTAGTTATTCATTTGCATACACATCTTTTTCAGAAAAATACAAAAGATTTCCCAAAAAATTAGCTCGCGCTTCGCGATCACATTATATAAATAAAGATATGATATTGTCTATAAATTGTTATTCATAGGAATAAAGCTAAGAAGTGAGTATTAGGATTACCCCTTCAAAGAAACCAAAAATCATCTTCGAGTGGCCGATCGGGGAAAATATGTCTGAAAAAAATTCCGCCCCCCCCCCCCTATTGGCGAAGGCTAGATCCGCCCCTGCTGTTGATGGAGTTGAGAGCAGCGACTATATTGTATGTAATAAGAGAGAAGAGAAAAGAATAAAGTGTAGAAAAAAAACTCGAAATTGAAATACTTAACTTAGAAAAACTTCTAGACCAAAATATAAATACTAGAGAAAATATACAAAAAATTAGGCTACTTAGGAAATAATTAGAACAATTTAGATAAGACTTCAAATAATGCAATATGGAGAAAAACCGTCTAAATATTTTTTTATCTTGAAAAGCAGAGGATAGCAGAAATAAACATTTGTTGAATTGATTCATGATAATGGTACAGTATTGCAAGAACAAACAGACATTTTAAGAGAAATTGGCTCATATAATGAACAGTTATATAAATATCATGCAAATAGTAATGCTGAAGAACATTTTTTTACCTTATTAGAGAAGAGAGTTTCCATAGTCATACAGAGAAAGACGATTCTTCTTTAAATGGAGAAATGTCTTACAGTGGAGTTGATTTTGCATAAAAAAAATATGAAAAATGATAAGCCTCCTGGACGAGATGGATTTACAACTGATTTTTTTAAAGCATTCTTTCAGGACTTAGGTATATTCTTGGTACGAAGTATGAATTTTGCTTATATTTCTGGAAAATTATCCATCTCACAAACAATAATGGCTTGATAACATTAATTCCTTAAGGTGACAAAGTAAGACATTTCATCAAAAATTGGAGATCAATTTCATTGTTGAATGTTGTTTATACACTGCTGTAAAGTTGTATTGCTCACAGACTTTAAAAAGTATTACCATATAATTATTCATGTTAATCAATCAGGATTTTTGTCTGAACGATTTATTGGTGAAAATATGAAAATTTTGTATGATTTAATTGTGTATACGGAGAAGAAACATATTCCTGATTTCTGATTTTTCATGATTTTTTGTTTAAAACGCTTTCCATTTTTAAATTTGGCAAATCTTTCATGACATGAATAAAAATACTTTATCAGAATGCATTTTCTAGTGTTATAGTCAATGGGCAAATGACATTAAGATTCGTTTTTGTTATGCGCTAAAATTCTTGGGTTGTTAATTCGAAATTCACACTCTGTCAAATGAATTTATGTTGGCTTAAAAAAATACAAAGTTCTTTAATATGCGGATGACACAGTTTTATTTCTCGATGGTACAGCTGCCAGTTTCTGTAATGTACTAAATATTTTAGATTCATTTGCTGAATGTAGTGGGTTGAAGGTCAATACGCAAAATCTACCATCTACCTCAGCTACCATTATGACTTGCGAACCCCTTCTACTATTATGACTATCGACCCCCATCTACTATTATGACTGGCGAACCCTTTCTTCTATTATGACTGGCGAACCCTTTCTTCTATTATGACTGGCGACCCTCATCTACTATTATGACTGGCGAACCCCTTCTACTATTATGACTGGCGACCCTCATTCATTATTATGACTGGCGAACCCTTTCTACTATTATGAATAGCGACCCTCATCTACCATTATGACTGGCGAACCCCTTCTATTTTTATGACTGGCGAACCCCTCTAAGTATTATGACTGGCGACCCTCATGTACATCTAGTATTATGACTGGCGAACCCTTTCTACTATTATGAATAGCGACCCTCATCTACCATTATGACTGGCGACCCTCATCCATTATAATGACTGGCGAACCCTTTCTACTATTATGAATAGCGACCCTCATCCATTATTATGACTGGCGAACCCTTTCTACTATTATGAATAGCGACCCTCATCTACAATTATGACTGGCGAACCCCTTCTACTATTATGACTGGCGAACCCTTTCTCCTATTATGACTGGCGACCCTCATCCGTTATTATGACTGGCGACCCTCATCCATTATTATGACTGGCGAACCCTTTCTCCTATTATGACTGGCGACCCTCATCTATTATTATGACTGGCGAACCCTTTCTACTATTATGACTGGCGACCCTCATCCATTATTATGACTGGCGACCCTCATCCATTATTATGACTGGCGAACCCTTTCTACTATTATGAATAGCGACCCTCATCTACCATTATGACTGGCGAACCCCTTCTACTATTATGACTGGCGACCCTCATCCATTATTATGACTGGCGACCCTCATCCATTATTATGACTGGCGAACCCTTTCTACTATTATGAATAGCGACCCTCATCTACTATTATGACTGGCGAACCCCTTCTACTATTATGACTGGCGACCCTCATCTATTATTATGATTGGCGAACCCTTTCTACTATTATGAATAGCGACCCTCATCTACCATTATGACTGGCGAACCCCTTCTACTATTATGAATAGCGACCCTCATCTACCATTATGACTGGCGAACCCCTTCTACTTTTATGACTGGCGAACCCCTTTTAGTATTATGACTGGCGACCCTCATCCATTATTATGACTGGCGACCCTCATCCATTATTATGACTGGCGAACCCTTTCTACTATTATGAATAGCGACCCTCATCTACCATTATGACTGGCGAACCCTTTCTACTATTATGAATAGCGACCCTCATCTACCATTATGACTGGCGAACCCCTTCTACTATTATGACTGGCGACCCTCATCTATTATTATGACTGGCGAACCCTTTCTACTATTATGAATAGCGACCCTCATCTACCATTATGACTGGCGAACCTCTTCTACTTTTATGACTGGCGAACCCCTTTTAGTATTATGACTGGCGACCCTCATCCATTATTATGACTGGCGAACCCTTTCTCCTATTATGACTGGCGACCCTCATTCATTATTATGACTGGCGAACCCTTTCTACTATTATAAATAGCGACCCTCATCTACCATTATGACTGGCGAACCCCTTCTACTATTATGACTGGCGACCCTCATCCATTATTATGACTGGCGAACCCTTTCTACTATTATGAATAGCGACCCTCATCTACCATTATGACTGGCGAACCCCTTCTACTTTTATGACTGGCGAACCCCTTTTAGTATTATGACTGGCGACCCTCATCCATTATTATGACTGGCGAACCCTTTCTACTATTATGAATAGCGACCCTCATCTACCATTATGACTGGCGAACCCCTTCTACTATTATGACTGGCGACCCTCATCTATTATTGTGACTGGCGAACCCTTTCTACTATTATGAATAGCGACCCTCATCTACCATTATGACTGGCGAACCCCTTCTACTTTTATGACTGGCGAATCCCTTTTAGTATTATGACTGGCGACCCTCATCCATTATTATGACTGGCGAACCCTTTCTCCTATTATGACTGGCGACCCTCATCCATTATTATGACTGGCGAACCCCTTCTACTATTATGACTGGCGACCCTCATCCATTATTATGACTGGCGAACCCCTTCTACTATTATGACTAGCGACCCTCATCTACCATTATGACTGGCGAACCCCTTCTACTTTTATGACTGGCGAACCCCTTTAGTATTATGACTGGCGACCCTCATTCATTATTATGACTGGCGAACCCTTTCTACTATTATGAATAGCGACCCTCATCTACAATTATGACTGGCGAACCCCTTCTACTATTATGACTGGCGACCCTCATCTATTATTATGACTGGAGAACCCTTTCTACTATTATGAATAGCGACCCTCATCTACCATTATGACTGGCGAACCCTTTCTACTATTATGAATAGCGACCCTCATCTACCATTATGACTGGCGAACCCCTTCTACTTTTATGACTGGCGAACCCCTTTTAGTATTATGACTGGCGACCCTCATCCATTATTATGACTGGCGAACCCTTTCTTCTATTATGACTGGCGACCCTCATTCATTATTATGACTGGCGAACCCTTTCTACTATTATGAATAGCGACCCTCATCGACCATTATGACTGGCGAACCCCTTCCACTATTATGACTGGCGACCCTCATCCATTATTATGACTGGCGACCCTCATCCATTATTATGACTGGCGAACCCTTTCTACTATTCTGAATAGCGACCCTCATCTACCATTATGACTTGCGAACCCCTTCTACTATTATGACTGGCGAACCCCTTTTAGTATTATGACTGGCGACCCTCATGTATTATTATGACTGACGAACCCCTTCTACTATTATGACTGGCGACCCTCATCCCCTATTATGACTGGCGACCCTTATGATTAATGTAGCCTCTTCCTTTTTATGACTAGCGACCCTTATCTAGTATTATGTATACCTCATTTTCGATTATGAATAGTGATCCTTATGATCAATTACCCTTATGGTCCATTATGAATAGCGACCCTTATCTTGCATTATGAAAATCGGACCTTATGACCCATGGTCCTTATGACCTTATGACTAGCGACCCCTTTTGCTTATTATGACTAGCGAGCTTTTGGGTATAGGATTTTACACGTTATGACTAGCGGTCCTTATGGCCAGTTAGTATTATGACTTATGGCCCTTATGACTGATGGGCTAATCCCGGTATCACTATTTCCGGTGTCGGCGGCGTCGTCGTCAACAATTGTGTTGTACACCCAATAACTTTCTACAGCTTCGAGGTGGGATCACCAAATTCATACCAGAGGTCCATCTCGTGAAGGCACAGGTCAAGTTCGAATATGAGTCGAATTTGAATAAGGTTAAAGGTCAAAGGTCAATGAACTTTCCATGACAGGCACTGTGCTGTGTTGTACAACCAATAACTTTCTACAGCTTCGAGGTGGGATCACCAAATTCATACCAGAGGTCCATCTCCTGAAGGCACAGGTTAAGTTCGAATATGAGTCGAATTTGAATAAGGTCAAAGGTCAATGAACTTTCCATGACTGGCACTGTGCTGTGTTGTACACCCAATAACTTTCTACAGCTTCGAGGTAGGATTGCCAAATTCATACAAGAGGTCCATCTTTTGAAGGTGCAGGTCAAGTTCGAATGTGAGTCGAATTTGATTAAGGTCAAAGGTCTATGAACTTTCCATGACAATAAGTTTGCCATAACACCTCAATAATTAATTCAATTTTATTATTTCACTCACATTATTATGAATTACATTCTTTTTCACTCACATTCATTTCCTTACTTCCATGGAAATCATTATAGCTTCATAGTATTAACAGCATTCTTAGTGTTATCTCATTTCCTAGGGATAAGGTAGGCCTATTGCATTATTGCAGCCTCGGAAGTCATATAGCATAGTTTTGACATACATTCTCTTCATGACTGCAATATGCAGGCGAGACAACGCTTGGCGTTTGCCTTGTTCTATACAAATTGACAATCATGGTAGTATACATATAAGGATGGTTTGTAAGAATTTATAAAGTAGGCCTATGCAAATCAAATAATGCGACCGAGCAGCGTGAGCTGAAAATATTAATAGTTAGACCATAAAACAGACATTTTACAGAGCACTTGAAGAATCAATTTGTAAATTTAAGAATAATAAATGCTCGATATCCGAGATGAAATATGTTTTTTATATTGACTTCAAAACTTGATATTTTAAACTCCATATCAGCTTATATTGAGCAAGATATGAATCTCATCGAAAAGGCAATGCGAGCGGGAAGCGTGAGCAAAAATTTTATAAAGTGACATAAAAAGAAAGTCTTCCTTCACCTTATATTATTCAATCCTGTTCCTCCTTTCATTTTCCTCTTCTTTTTCTTCTCTCTTTCCCCTTCTTTTTTTTTCTCCCCCTTTTTTTGCTCCGTCAATTTTTTTTCAGGGGGGCAAACCAAGTCTCAGGGAGGGGCACGTACCCCTCTGGTCCCCCGTATACTACGCCACTGCGAAGATTGCCAAAACGAATGATCTTATGCTATGGTGACATACAAATTATGATCGAATTCTGGGTTTCGTAAAGATTTGTAGATGGCCGGGGCGAATCAAGCTCTTGCCGATTTTTTGTCACCCATATTTACCCAAATCGGCTGCCCAAAGTTGATTTTTATTTGTTTTTGAAGGAATTGTCCCAGTGGAGTAATATGCCAAAAATTTTGAGGGGGCTCAATATAGCGTATCACGTAAAAATTAATAAGAAGTTGTGAGCGAAGCGAGCGAGCAAAAATTTCAACATTTTTATCACAAAATGAAATGAAAGTTTTTGATAGATTTTGACATAACATTTTTTTGAAATGATAGGCCTATATTTCACCCTCAGCCCTTTGCTTGTCTCTTTTCTTCTTGGTCGTGAAAAATAAGGGCGGTGGGGGTAAAACGCCGATGTTGTATTAGTCATTTCCACGCTTTATTCTTATAAAGCAACATATAAGTGTAATTATCTTATAAGCCCTATTTAAATAGTGCGAGCGCGAAATACTCATCTCTTTCGTACTTTGCAGTTGTTAAAATATTACATTTAATTAATTCATTGTAAGCGGTTTGGGCCTAATGGGAAAAGTACAAATAATAAATAATAATATATATTTTCACCTGAAAATTGACGATTCTGGGCAATGTTTCTGAAATGTGTTGACACTGAGGCCTGAAAACTGGATATTTTAAGCACTTTTGTAATCATGAATAGGATTTGTGAGTTGATGTATTTTTAACAAAAATGCGAGCGCAAATCGTGAGACGAAATTTTTGGTAAACTGTCATAAAAGGGGGGTTTAAAGTAGTTTGTTATATACTTTGTCAAATCAAATTATGCGAGCGCATAGCACAAGCTGCAAGTTATATTCACACCATAAAACGGACATTAAACAGAGCACTTAAAAAAATCAAATTGTAAATCAAACAAAATAATGAATAATGTCCGAGGTGATATATGCTTTGTATATCGACTTCAAAACTTATTTTTTTAAGCTACATATCAGCCTCATCAAACAGGCTATGTAAGCGCGAAGCGCGTGCGAAATATATTTTTAAATCATTTTTCAAGTCCTCCCCTGACGTTTTTTTTTTCACTCTTCTCCCTCATCTTATTTTACCTCTTCTTTTCCCTCCTTTCTTTCCCCTCCTTTTTCTTTTTTCTTTCTTTCACTTTTTTCTTAATTTTTTTTGCTCCACCAATAGGGGGACGGGCCCCTTGGATCTATGACTCTGTGCACTCCCTTTATTGTCCTGGGGTTAATTGTCCGGGGGTGAATTGTCAGGGGGTAATTGTCCAGGGGGTAGTTGTCCGAGGAGTTGTTGTCCGGGGGTAATTGTCCTCGGGGGATAATTGTCCTCGGGGGTTAATTGTCCGGGGTACTTGTCCGGGGGGTAATTGTCTGGGGGTAATTGTCCTAGAACCGGTATTACTCACGGATCATAATAATTGATGGAGAAGTAAGGAAATGAGAGCGAGTTAAATAAAAACTAGCAGGAAGTCTGATGATCAATATTTTCAAAAGAACGACACGATACTAAATTGAAGACAAAAATAAAGAATAGAACATAACATTTTAATAAACGGAACATGTTTCGAGGTGTCGCACCTCATCCTCAGCCTGAAAATTATTAACAGAGTCATTGGTATTTATACAGTTGGGATGTCAAGTAAAAATTTCAAGAATGTAGTTACACAGGATTACAAGGAATGCAATTGTTGAATGGAATGAAGTAAAAAGTTACAAAGTCTATGGATTTATCAGATAGGGGTGGGTTTAAATTAAATGGATAACAGTTGAGGTTGTTTCCATTTGATGAAAAGCCCTTCTTTTATTTTTAGTTGAAAATCTGTTTGAGCAGTATCGAGAATTTTGAAACAGTGGGTATTGCATTCTAACAAGCATTGGGGTGACGATTGCAAGTGTCTCCAGACATGGGAGTTTTTGTCCTTCCCCAGGTGCTCCTGTACTCGTGTCTTATAATGACGCTTGGTTTGACCAATATAGCGAGCTTTACATCTCGCACATGTAAATTGATATATGACACGAGCACGGAGCTCCTGGGGAATGGAGTCTTTCACAGAAAGTAAAGAACTGAGCTTGAAAGATGAGAAAGAAAGAGTAATATGAAGATCTTGGCAATATTGTTTAACCATAATGTTGATTCTCTTTTCAAGTTCCTTTGATGCTTTACCAATATATGGTAACTTAAAAAATCTTGTAGTTACCATATATAAGTTACCATATATTGGTAAAGCATCAAAGGAACTTAAAAATAATACTAATAATGATCCTGAGATGTTGAAAGCGCGAATCGCAAGCTGAAACTAGTAGACATTTCATGTAACAAGACGTGAAGTGAGCATTCGGAGCATTTTTTGTAATCGTGAGAAAGATGTGTATCTTTCTAAAGAATTAATGCGAGGGCGAGCTGTAATTTGTTTATATACTGACCTGGGGCCCGCTACATGAAACGTTTTACCTGAGAAAACTCAGGTTGTTTTTACAGAAGTTTTTGCCCTGTGCTAAAGTCAATGGCGGAAATCAGACTAACTTTAATTTTCAGTTTTTACCAGAGTTTTCTCAGGTAAAAATTTTTATACAACAGGCTTCAGAAAGTAATATTTTAAGGACTGCATTTAGTGACTCATGAATAGAATATATATCTCACGAACTAAATAATGAGAGCGCGAACCGCAAGCTTAAAATTTGCGACATCCCAACCTGAAAACTGGACATTTTATACTTCTTTTTTGTAACCAGGAATAGAATGAGTTGCTCAATAAAAAATAATTGATGTGAGCGAGAAACGTGAGCAAATTTTTCCGATTTTCCAACCTGAAAACTGGACATTCTACGTGTTCTAAGCATTCTTGTAAAAAATAATAATAGCTGGGAGAATAGTTTTCAGAACTGAAGTGGCTTCCCTGGGTAAATGATATCTATATCAATATTATCATTCTAGGCCCACATGAAATTTCCAAAAGTTTGAGCACGTGATTCGCTCGCAACATCTCACAAGGATGCCCTTTTAACAGTAATTGACCAAAAAGGTGAATTGACATCTTCAGATTTGACTTTTCCCCCAACCGCTTGCTCTCTACGCTCGCAGAAATGAAACGTAAATATATAACTTTAGTGATCACTTAAAAAATTGTGCTCAATTTAGTTACTACAAAACACACAACCTCTTTACACAGATGATAATCTAATGGTGAAAATATCCGTTTGCACCAAATTGCCCCTATTGGCCCCTGTTTTTTGCTTTGCCCCCCCCCCCAAAAAAAAAAAAAACGTTCCGCCGCCATTGGTTAAAACACGCATCGTCTTCATGGCTAACTGCAAAAAGTTCTTAAAATGTCCCTTTAGATCAGGTCAGAGCTTATTTAAAAATGCTGTTCGCGCTTCTTGCTAGCAGTTATTATTTAAATTTTTTAGTTACATAGGCATCTCGCTTTGAAGATCACAAACATATTGCCCATCATATTAACAAAAATATATAGCTCGCGCTTGCATTATTTAAAAAGGGTTTATCATGTTATTACATATTTACTTTATTTTATAAGGATAAAGCTAATTATTGACTGTTAGGACTACCCTTTCAATCAACTTTAAACTGCCGATCAAGGAAAATATGGCTAAAACAAATTGCCGTCCCCCCCCCCATGAAGCTTTCAGATTTCATCATGAGAATGTATGTAATTATATTATGTAACTCCCATGTTGATACAAACTGTCAAGTGCGCATGCTTCATTTTTGTAGGCACTATAGCGCCTCTCCATCACACTCTTTCCCCTTCTGCAGATCTGAACCTGACAGTTAAAAACAAAACGTATACTTTCTTTCTTGAATATTATAATACTTCTTCCAGCAATAAAACAAATGTCATCATTGAAATAAAATTAAAAAAATCTTGCTTCCCTTTGCACTGGCATAATAAACAAACGTATTTTTTTTTAGGTGACATCAGATCATGTCGACCAGTTGCATAAATCCGGTTCGACCAAGGTGTAGAAATGTGTGTAGATATTTTGTAGGTGTACACAAAATTCATATCACAAAGGTTATATTCGCAGCATCACGTGAATATGGTTATGATGAACCATTTATGAATTTCATAATTCTAACGTGTATGTGCCTATTCTCAAAAATTAAGTATGTCACAATTAAATCTATCATAACGGTCATCAAAGAAGAAGGAAGAAAAAATGGAAGTGAATGAGAAACGGGTAAGATGTGATGTTATACTCTCCATAATATCATATGCAAAAATCTATACTACAAAATGAGATTTTCATTTTATTTTTAGCTCACTCGGGACTTTGACAGGTGCCGTGTTGTGGCCTCTCATTTTGGGGTATCATTTCGCCACTTGTATTATGTACATGTGTTGTCTACCCCAGTATATATAGCCCTTGATGTGGGGATGGCCAAAATTTTTAATTTTCAGCTAAATATAATTATTGACCCTGTAGTCACCCCCACTCCAGTGTTTTGCTTGTTGGATTTCTGTCCTATTTTTTTTTCAAATCAACGTGTTGTTTGGGGTGGACATGTCCTTCCAGTTTTAGTTGTTTTTGTGGCCGAAGCGAACATACTTGATATATTCTTATCTAAATTTGATACAACAAAATGATACTGCTTTCCGACAAAAAGTTTTCTGGGCCAACATATCAAATTATTCTTTTTTTCCCCTTCATATTATTATTTTTATAATTTCTTTTTACAAAATTTGTACTAAATTCGTTTTAAAATCCACTGGATAGTGATGTCAAGGATGCAACAACTAATAGGTAAGTCTGGTCAGTTTCGTTATTGAAATTAACAGCTGTCATGCCCTATCCTTTTTTTTTCTCAAAACTTCTGATATTACCGTATATACTCCGTTTACATTTTCTCTCACCAATTAATGCTTTGATTTAGCAAAGGAAAGTCTTTCACATTGAAAAAAAATCATGAGAGGAATAAAGCGTTAATAACGGCCATTATTTAATTATCACTTTTTTTTCTTCTTCCTACTTTATTCGAGGAGAATATTGAACGATTCATATCATGGTGAAAAGTTTGAAGATGATATTTATAAGCATACCAATGTCAATCATTCTTTTTTTTATAATGGTATGAGCTTTAAAAACACAAAAAAATATGAACCATTATTTACCTGATCTTAAATTTATGAAGAGAGAGTTTGGCTGCAGGAAAAATGCAATTGATATGATTCTGATGGCAATAACATTAAATGGATGTTCCGGGCAGTAAATATTCATATATTTATACATAGAGTAGAATTCACTGAGCAAAATGCCGAAAATTTAATCAAAATTGGATAGCAAATAATAAAGTGATTGAAATTTAAAATTCATTAATATTTTGTGAAGAGTCGTCATGAATATTCTTTATGTGGGCTGATGATGTCACATCCCCACTTTCCATTTTCTTATGTTATTACATAAAATCATAATTTTTTCATTATTTCATACTTGTGTGAATAATATGTTTCCCTAATAATAAAATAAGTTGTAGCAATAAATATGTAATGCGTAAAATCAGTTGTCAATTCAATATTTGTACTGTTTGGAGGAAAAAAAATTGATAAACATAATTTCATATAATAAAATACAAACAAAAAAGTGGATACGTGACATCATCAGCCCATCTAATAAATATTCATGATGACTGTTTTCACAAAATATTGCTAAACTTTTAAAATTCAATAACTTTGTTATTTGTTATCCGGTTTTGATGAATTTTTCGGTATTTTGCTCAGTGAATCCTGCCCTATTTATAAAACTATTAATACTTTCAGCCCGGACCATCCCTTTAATGATAAGAAAAAGGTGAAGGAGAAAAATATCGAAAATGATAATAATAATAAAAATAACAATAATGATAACAAAGATTATGATAATACTCACATACTAATAATGATAATAATAATAACAACAATAATAAATGAATAAATAAACAATGAGTGTGGTGATTGCAGTGCGACGAGAGTGGGAAATGACAGCCTTCTTTACTCATATATTCATAACGAGAACAATTTTGTGAGAATGCAAAAAACAAAGTATAAAACCTCCCCCCCCAAAAAAAAAAAAAAAAAAATCTCCCCCAAACCGTGCACATTTGCAGGCACAAAAAAGCCTTGACACAAGAATACTACCATACCGGCCTGCAAAAGACCAAATCGATAGCTCATGAATATTCATGTAACAATAGCGAATGGGCGAGTAGTGCTGGGTGAGGAACATCGTACCGCTCTGTCATTGGTCAATTCCGAGCTGAATGCCTTCGCACACTCGCCTTTGCTCTGCCCATAGAAGTACGTGTATTGCTACACACAACCGTTATATCACACGTTTCTATAGGGGAAATCCTGATTGAGATTGCGGCAATATCCAAAATCAACTCTTCAAAATAATGATGCAAAAATACAATTTTACTCAAAAAATGTCTATGTAAACCACTATTTTTTATATGATAGAATGAATTGTGAATTCCTTGCCAGTATAACAACATAAAATACACAGAATATGGTGCTGATTTTCTGGCTGTAAAATTGGTCAAACAAAAAAAAGTTACTTGGGCACAAATAGCTGCCACCGGCAAGAGTGGCCTATGGTCACAAATAGCTGCCAATGGCGCTTAAAGAGTTCAATCATTAATCAAATTCAGTTTACCCATTCGAATTTCATAATGCATTTCGATTTTATTTCAAACAGAAAATATAAAACTAATGATTTGCATTTATATTACTTAAAAACAAATGAAGGGCTAGAAATGGCATCGGGTCAAATTTTATGAAAAGCTCCGATCTAACGAACCGAGTGAGCCAAGGTTTTGACATCTTTTAGATAAAAAATATAATTTTGTGACAAATTTTGGCATATTATTTAGAAAATTTCTTTCCTTTTTCTTTTGTCTTTAATTGGAGTCTTTGGTGCTCAAGTCCCCCTCCCCAATCTGTACGCCAGTCATATAATTTAGGCTACTTTTGTAGACAATTGTAACACATATAAAAAAAATAGAAATAACGATAAAATGTTTTTTGTGGAAATGGTGATTCTCTCAGAAGAAAAGTTTGTGTTATTTGACCATCCCTTTCTTTATGTCAAAAAGCTGTTTTGCAGCTGTGTTCTGCTATTTTCATTTACCTTTTTAGCTCTTTTGTAATCATTATGTAGGCCTATTAAAACAGCTATAAAACGCCAGACTTTTTTTCCTATATAGCGTTTGAAACATGCAGCGGCTATAAAACGGCTACAACAGCAAATTTTGTTCATTTCATGTTTTAACAACCTTTACGCAAAATAAAGGGATAAAACATTCAAATTTGCAAACGAATCCAAATCATTTAACGTTGAAGAGAAATTAACTCTTAATTTATGAGGTCAGTGATTTACACAACTTAATATTTTGAACTGACAATCGGTCGCTCGCCCATGTCTATAGTTTTCAATTATGCTTTACAAGACATGAACATTGGGAGTTCCATTTCCAACAACACAAGTATGCACTCCCAGAAGCCCTTACCTATGGAAGCTTCAAAGTGCCACCGAGATGTTGAGATAATAATCTCGGAAAGTCGACATCTTGATAGCAAAAGATAAGATGACGAGGTCCCAGATCTCATCATGTCGACATCTTTTAGAAGAGATGATGAGATGACAAGATCCCGGATCTCGTCATGTCGACATCTTTTAGAAGAAATGGTCAGATGACAAGATCTTCGATCCATGATCATGTCATCTAATCATCTCTTCTTAAAGATGTAGACATGACGAGTTACGAGATCATGACATCTGATCATCTCTTCCACTGGATGTAGACATGACGAGATCCAAGATCTTGTCATCTGATCATCTCTTCTACAAGATGTCAACATGATGAGATCCGAGATCTTGTCATCTCATCATCTCTTCTAAAAGATGTTGACATGATGAGTTCCGGGATCTTGTCATCTCATCATCTCTTCTAAAAGATGTTGACATGATGAGATCCGGGATCTTGTCATCTCATCATCTCTTCTACAAGATGTCAACATGATGAGATCCGGGATCTTGTCATCTCATCATCTCTTCTTAAAGATGTTGACATGATGAGATCCAGGATCTTGTCATCTCATCATCTCTTCTTAAAGATGTTGACATGATGAGATCCGGGATCTTGTCATCTCATCATCTCTTCTAAAAGATGTTGACATGATGAGATTCGGGATCTTGTCATCTCATAATCTCTTCTAAAAGATGTCGACATGATGAGATCTGGGATCTCGTCATCTTATCTTTTGCTATCAAGATGTCGACTTCCCGAGATAATTATCTCAACATCTCGGTGGCACTTTTAAGCTTCCATACTTATCTGTTCTTGTATGGAATGTATATCAAATAGCATAACAATCCTAATGAAAAAAGTGACCTCCAGCAATGGTCATATTTAAAACAAATGTGTTCACTTGTTAATGAAAATGATATCGTTAGTTGATTTAACTTGATATTCAAGTGTTCCTGTTGAATTTTTCTTTGAAAAATCTTAGACCAATATTTCAAACGGCAAATTTTAAAAGTGATATACTTTTGACCAGGGGCGTAACATGGTTCGGGGGGGGGGGGGCAAGAGCCAGCAATTTTTCCTGCCATATCATAGTATGAACAGGACTTTTTTATGCTTATGCCCGAGCATTAGAGCGAATCTCAATGCATGATAGGTACAAAAAAAGAAGGGCAAAGCATGGCGCGCGCAGCAAAAAATTGCTTAATATCAGTAGCGAGCGAGAAAAAAAATCACATTTTCATGAGAATCTAAGTTTGAGATTGATTTTGACATGGTATTCAGAAAAAAACATAACCTTGAGATTCAGAAAATAACATATCCGACTTTTGTCTTTCCTTTCCTATCATTTTCTTTCATCTTTTATTATTTGTTCTCGGTTGTAGAAATTTTTGGGGTCAGTGCTATGCGGATCGGGTCCGGGCCAATGGCGGCACTAGGATTTTTAATTTCGGGGGGGGGGGCAACACACATATATTTTGCCTATTTCTTAAAATCGAGCAAGAATCGCAAGCTAATTTTTTTAGAATTTATTTAGACCCTACTGACTTACTAGCTGTTGGCTTTGGGTCATTAAGATGGTATCTCACCAATTGAATAATGCGAGCGCGAAGTGCGAGCTGAAATTTTTTGATATTCTGAGATGATAACTGGACGTTCTAAGCACTTTTTGTAATCATGAACTAGACAACCGCGTAGCCAGGATTTCATTTTGGAGGGGGCGGTAAATGCACGCGAAGCGTGCCAACACTTACGGAGCGCGCGAAGCGCGCTCCCTAGGGGGTGGGTGCAGGGAGGGGGAATTTCCCCCTCCCGCGCGAAGCGCGAAGCTTTTGGTGTTTCATAAATTAAACTGAAAAGGAGCCGTCTCTCTTGTCTCTAGTGCCTATTTTTTAGCTCCAATTCAGTTGACTCATTGTGTTTTCATGAACCTTAATTTGTTTTCAAAAAGTGATTGTGAACGCACAAAAAAAGGAATACATTGGAGGAAATTAAAATAATAATACCCTCGCGCGAAGCGCGGAAGCTAAAGCGTTTTATCAGTTTTTTTGCCATGAAAAGGGTCCCGACTGAAGGGTCTTCTTAAAGATATATTGAATACTTCCCTTGGAAAGATCAGATTTGATTACAAACAATTTAGCGACAGTGCATATCTTTAACTTGCAAAACAGAGGAGAAGAAGTGTATATATGCCGGGAGAAAGATATTCAGCCCCGCGCAGAGCAATGAAACTCTGAAATTTCAAAGGGCGGACGTTTCATCAAAATAATGCAGATACGTCTAATACCACCATCGACTCTAATTAAAATGATTTTCTAAGATTATTGAACTTCTTTTTGAGGAAATAGTGCGCAAAAAGTTGAAACTTCTGTGATTTATTGAAATTAAATAAAAAAAAGAGGATTCCTAATTTCTTTGACTTATCCTGAAGTGCTTCATTTTGAATAATAAAGAAACTTAAGTGTCATTCAAAATTTCAAACTGAGGGCGCAAAACAGTGCAGGAGATGAATGTGAAGGGAAATGACATGAAGTTTAATAGAATTTGATAAAAAAATATTGTACTTCTTATTTAATACGACGCGAATTTTAGGAACCTGTTTGCCCCAGAATTATGGTTGTTTGGTAATGAGCTGAAAAGCAGGAGAAGTTGACTTTATGGAGGTGGCGGCAGAAATTGATATAAAATTTTACCCGCCCGGAGCCGACCCGACCAGAAGTTGCGCGATCAATTTAAAAAAAAAGATAACTTCATATACTTTGGCGTAGCCTTACTCTAATATGCCCTAATGGATACATTTGAACTTTAACCGGTAAGAAACACATATACCTGAGGTGGAAAAACAGGGTATAGAGAAAGGGTGGGGGAAACAATGGAGAATTGCAAAATTGTCATTTAACCGCGCGCAGCGCGGAAGAAAAATTCATATATAAATTTAGAGCAAGAGTGATGGAGTTTCTCTTTTAAGAAAAAAAAGAATAAAAAAAAAAACACAAAGCTACCTTTCTTCCCTTTCCTCCCTTCCCTTTTTCTTTTCTCCTCTCTTTTTTCCCTTTTTTGTTTCTTTTTGGGGACGTTTTGGGGGGCGACCGCCCCCACCGCCCCCCCCCCCCCTAGCTACGCGCCTGGAACTAGATGGCTATCTACTTTTTAAAAAAAAATGATGCGAGCGCGTAGCGCGAGCTGAAAATTTTTGATTTATGAAAATTATGAATACGCAGGAAGTGTATCTCGCTAAAAACGAAAGATGAAAACTCTCATCGCGAGAGTAACATTTTGAGTTGAACATGTGAACAGATAATTTAATTATCTCAGTCAACAGTAATACTATGATCGCGTAGCGCGAGCGACATTTTGAACATTATATAATGACCTGAAAGGTTTATGTTAGTGACAAAAATTGTTGGGAGCTAACATTTAATTGATGAGAAAATTTTCAAAATTAAAAGAACGAAAAAGCTGTTTTTGAGCACTTTGAAGCTATAGTAGGATGCTAATGACAACATTTACGTTATATATTTTTTTTTCTTCAAAATTTCGGGGATGAGGCCAACTCACTGGGAAAATGCCCCTCCCCCTTGGTACCGCCACTGGTCTGGGGCGGAGCTAGCCCCTGGAACCTCGTGATGTTTTTAAACATTGCAGATGGCCACTGTTTTATACATACACTAACTATTTTGAGGCAGTACAATATGTATAGCAAATGTGGAAAAACTTGTAAAAGGCGCCAGCGAGCCTGCTACGCCACTGCTTTTGACACCCTTTTTCGTATAGACCCAAACCAAATGTGATGGATTACCAGTGTTCCAAATGTCTATTCGTTTTCAGGGTTAAATTTATTCATTTTTCTATCCCAGTCAGATAGCATACACACACACACACACGCAGCAAAAGTGGTAAATTGTATACAATTCTCGCACAAACCTACTTTCTCAATCATGATGATTATGTCATGACACAATATGATTATTTTCATCGGGATTGTAACAAAATTCAATATGTTCACCTGATTATCATCCCGAAGTGATCTTTCTGGATTCGTCTTCTCACCATCAGTATTCACCCCCATCGTGACGTCACCCTGAAAATAATTATAGTTATTAATGAAAATGTAGGTACTTTCTGTAGAGGTGAAGTCTTGTTGTTGTTTGTATTAGGCTGTCATTCATGTAGAATATTTACGCCATAACATCTTTTGATCATACTTCAAAGGAAAAACCTTTGTTGGTGTAAAGATTTTCAAGTTTTTCTTTTCGTTGTGTTTTTTTTCTTATTTTTCATTATTTTGAAGGAGGTTATCTCATATTCACTGAACCCAGTAGTAAAACCATAGACACATTTTTTGCCAGACTGGATAATGTTGCCCACTTTGTCTATCAGCCAAGATAATTTCAGCCTTTGTAACTCTGGTATCCGATAACGGTTTACTAATAGGATGAATCTTAAGAATCTATCCAATAATGGAAAACTTGTCTCAAGCGAATAATAAAAAGCAAAATTTATGAGCTAATTGTTTTCCTTGCGGTGCAAATAATAAGAGTGTAAGATGGCAGGATAAATTTATGCTGTACCAGTTTTTAAAGCTTGGATTCAAATATTTGGAAAAATCATGCTTAAAAGTTTGATTGATTTGTAGAATAACGATTCACATATGTTCAACAAAGTATGCCATACGAACATTATGAATTTCGAAATCAAATTTAGTAAATATACTGTATACATGTATGGACATTAATACATATATAGTATACTTCAAGTTAAAATCATTTTTAGTCTTGGTAATCCTTTGTCATCTTTGTAACATTCTCTTTATAAACATATCAGATTTATTTATAGATTCATGGAACGGAAGGAAAAATTGTATTTTGCAATACAAAATTACAGAGCTGACAAATGATTGTCATTGGTGGTGTGAGCAAAATCACATTTTTCACCACAAAAAAAGATGACTGTAGATTTTTTTAAATATATCGTGCTATTTATGCTAATAGTACAGTGTCTTGTATCATTTGTTTTGCTTGGTGTAAAACAATACATAAATTTGATATCATTTACTTGTACTTACTTTTCATAGATCAGACATGAATACATAAATATCGTCTCTCCACATAATCCAATGTTGTATATAAATCAATCAAGACAAGGTCTCCTTCGGTTCTTCAGTTAATCTGACATAAGAACAAAGATAATATAAAAATATGCAACAATTAATTTGGGTAGCAGACGGCAATCATGGTAGTATAACCGAGTCCTGAAAAGGTTGTTACGTGTTGGCGCCAGCAGAAAAACACACCGATTACCAGAGAATCTGGACACTATTCAAGGCAACACCACATGACAAACAAAATAATTAATCGGGCTATTCAGTTATGAACTTATTTCCATAACTGGGTCCGTAACACAAATCTTAGCAATTGATCGTGGGGATTTTTTTAACGATGAATCATGGGTAATTGTCAATGCAATCAATCGTAGAAATCAGCTCCAGAATCAATCGATAAACTTCGTGTTACTGGTCCCCGGTGTTTGTATTTCATGAGCATGGTGAGTCAAAGTTCTTTGAAACAATCGGTAATTACTTTGTTTTGGACCAATGAGAATGTTTCAACCGATCTCAAAACTTCTTATCGCTTACCATTTGTCGGAAATCTTATCAATGTCAATATTTGTTAGATCATATTTCATTTCGTTTTATGATTATCATAACACGCGCCTATAAACCACAATAAACTCTACCATTCTATCCAATTCATTTTATTTCATCAAAGGTTCCCTTTCCTAAAGCCATCAAGCAATGTTGAAACACGATGTTTTTTGATTTTCGATGAAGGAACAATGGACATTAAGGTGTGAAAGATTAAGCATTGATTGTGGGTGAGCTTGAATGTGGACATCATATCTTAACACCAACATAATCATAAAAGAACATATCCATGAAAAAATGAAAACAAAATTTACTAAATCAATCCATTATACCCTTTCATACATGCCTTGTATAATTCTTTCATCCTGTTTTGGTTACGGATTTTGAATTCTGTTGTCAGAAATACATCCTTTGTCACCATGACAAAAATTTAATTGTAAAATAACAGAGAATTTAATGGAAAAATATTGCCGAATATTTGATAATGATCCATCAAAGAATGAAGAATTTTAATGATTTTTTTTGCGTCGTCATATGCAAACAGCATTCGTACATATTATAGCAAATGGTAAAACATCAATGAAGTGTCCTTTGTGAGAAAAATTTACATTGTTGGTTACCGCCCTTTGCATATAAATAGACCCGATCGTGAAAGGAGAACACAAATAAGTCCTCAGGAGAATTTTGAACAATGAAATCCATGCATTTCATGTTGCATAAACATGGGGCAGCTGCTCGTTTATGACGTCACAAATCAAAAATTTGAAATTCTAATAACTCTCTTAATCTTTAATGGATTTTCCTCAAACCTTCACCAATTTTTTTCTGCAATTTTTAAACAAACTCTTCTTCAGGGTGAACTTCCCTGTTAAATGCGTGAAGTTTTGCTTCATTTTTGTAGAGTTTTTTTTCTCCACGAAGTGCATGCATGATATATATGGATTAATTTCAAGTTCTCAAACTGAAATTACTAAAATGAGAAGTGTTCCAAATTAAAAGTATCATACATTGTGACGTAAAGAATTCGTAAAGAACATTAGTCGTGTTTAATGTGTTAAATAGATTATCCAATATTCATCACGTACAAAACTACGAGATGGGTGTAAGTTATCTCTATTTACTGCTGATCATGAAAAACTTGATATCTTCTGTTTGTCATATTTCTTTAATATCTTTTTAATATGTTTACTCTAATGCAGTAAAGTGTATTTCATCGAACTTGTTTCATTTGTTTATCAAGAGGGTCTATCTTCGAGCCATAAGGGCAAATCTCACGATATTTCTGATTACGGTAGGCCTATAATGCTGTCTGAAGGTACGTAATACAAATACTAAGAAGATATATAAATGATCTTTGGATCAAATTTATGATAATGTGAGTTTGCATTACCTCAATACTATATATTATGTTTACTTTGCTGTAAATGATTGACGCCTGGAACAAAGTGATATACACAAGTCTATCGACCTTTCAACATTACCCCCTCCCCACCCAATTTCTAGTATCATTTTTACTACACTGATGTACATGACCACTAACAATTCTCTAGTCCTTGTTTCAGTCCCTGTTTCCATGGAGCTACTTGCCTCTTATTCAGTTCGCCAACTGTGTTTCTAGTACTTCCAAACACCATAATTATCCTCGTTATTTTATTTATCGATCTAGAATTGACATTGAAATAGTACAAATAAAGATAAATCATCGTTTCATTAAGAATGATCACTTGAAAAAAAGACGTAGAGCCATACATAAGATAAATAATTAAATAAAAGTTACATTTATATAGCGCATTACATTGACATTTCAATGCACTTTACAATAACAAATTAATATACATTTATTTAATACTTTACAAAAATCTGAGTTCAACAGAATTATATACATTACTGATACCATTCGAATTACAACATGTGCAAGGCATACAGTCAAGGTTGGACTCACTGATAGTGTCCTTTTGAGAATGCAGATATATTCATTTTAGTATGACCCAAATTTAATTGTATGGAATTCATTTATTTCAATAGCACTAGCCAACACATAAAGGTAGCCTTGTATATTAAAATTTGACTTGTTACATACATGTAGATAGTACAATTATATAATCATGATCAAATAAATCATAAAAATCAGATTTCACCAACAAGTCCCTAATACTGTTGTTTTCTAGTAAACATGATATTCAATTTTGTTGAAATACATCTTTGAAAAGTGAACTTGGGATGGCGGGGAATGACGAGAAGTCCAACGGAAGAGATTAAGTTAGAATTGAAAGGGGATAGATGAGGAAGGAGAGGGAAACACGCACACGCGCATACGCACACATACCACACTGTAAAAGCTGCGGTGTTAAAATTGCACCCTAGAGATTAAACGTAATACCAAAGAGTGTAAATGTAACAACAAAAGGTGTTGTAATAACACCTATATATAACACCTGTAAAACTAGCACCACCAATTTAACACCGATGTAAAATAACTGGTGTGGTCCTCTATGTACACCGGTTAACACCACAGTTTTTTGCTGTGCACCTGCCGTGGAGAGCAACCACTTTTACTGGGACATGCACTCATCGCTGCTGAGACTCCTCAACTCAACTTAACTTCTGCTTCAAGTCCTCACATCTCATCTGGTTCACAGTACTATAAGAACTTCTCATCAACTTCTCTTCATTCCATCATCCAGACCTTATGCTCCTACCTTATGTTTACCATCCTGCAAACTATCATAGATCATATGAAATTCGATAGGTTGATAAATTTGTTATCAATGTATGAACCACTTCATCCTTTATTCATTCAAATCGAATTTCTCATCTTCGTCTTCAAATGTATTGTACATTGTTAAAAATCATTTAAACAACGCTGTTTACTATGTGAATCGCACAGTAGTTATTTGAACATTTTAAACAAGTATTTAAATTCTTAAACAACAAAAATTCAAATATTTCATTGACAATTAAGTATGGTTGTTTAAGATTTTAAAAAAAGTCTTTTATAAACTGTTTAAACAACTACTGTGCGATTCACATAGTAAACTGCGTTTTTTTTTTTTTTTTAACAGTGTACAACATATGTTATTTTGTGTGTGGAGGGGTCTTTTATTCTTCAAAAAAATCATCCGAATTAATATGCATTTCAGATAAAACTTTAATTTAAGGGAAAGCGGAAAGACTCAATTAGATAAAAAAAAAAAAGCAACACTCCCATCCCTCCCACACACACATACACAGTTCACTCCCCCATCTCGATGGAGACTTTTTATTCATTGCAAAACATCATTCTCACCCACACACACATCAAACCAGCCCCCGAAGCTACCGCCATTTTGTTTAATCCATTAGAAGCTAAAATAAGCCCCCATTAATATTAATTTCGTACGATGCTCCCTCGTCAACTGTGGATTTGTACGTGTATTAGACAATACGCACACCAGCGCAATGACAAAGGTCAACTTGGCAAATTTATTAATGTATTCATTTTGTTACGCGCTCGTGACGCGAAGGATTCAGCGAATCAAGCAAGCGCAAATCTGAGACGATACGTTGCGCTTTATAAAGTATCGATATCACAAGCGATATCACTTAAAAACAAAACAATGTTTGTATTGCGTCTTATAGGCCTATGCTAATTCTAAAAGGGAAGATGAAAAGAGTAGATCAAGTCGCGATTAGGTAAAAAGGTGGAGGTGGGGTGGGGGCAAATCATGGTTATTACAATGATGGTATTCATTTTCACTGGTTGAGTATGAATACTGAAAAAAATAACTTTCACCACTAAAAGAGTCATTTCTTGTTACAAATTTAATTTAGAGAAGTAAAAAAAAAAAATCTTCATGATCCCCGTGCCTGCTTTCTTCTGGCGTCCGTTTCATAATGAATTACACTGAGCTATTTAAACATCGCTTTTATTGTGATAACCGTGGGAACCTTGATTATGATTGGTATTCGTAGTTACCATACTTGTAACTCATGATGAAACGGGCCCCAGTTTATCATGCTCAATATGTTTCCTGTCCCCTTTATTCTCCAGCATTTCTTACTGTTTTTTTTTCCATTTAATCATTTTCCCACTCATGTTCTTTTGCGCCGCCCTTCTCCTACATATGAAGAGCTCACTTTTAAAAGGGGTTAGGTCCATTTTTAATCAAATTTGATTTTTATGTCTTAATTGATTTTTAGTAGCTCTATAAGATGATACCATAGAAAAGTTGAAATTCCCATTAAAAAAGTGAACTAAAAAAAGAAAATTCACTTTTTTCAAAAGGGGTTAGGTCCATTCATAATTTTTCTGGAAAATAATATCTTAAAAAAATATGAAGATAAGTAGATTTCTTTTATACCCAATTTTTAATTTCTAATGGTAGGGTATCATGAAAATTCATTTTCGCATAAGAATATTGCAATATGGGAGAATAAAAAAATGATTTTCTTGGAGTGGCCCTAGCCCCTTTTGCAACTTAACTTTTCATATATTTCCTTCTTATTTTCCCACTTGTTATCTGTCTCCTGGTTTCCAAAAATCTCGTCTTATTTCTCTTCCACCCCTTTTGTTCCTACTTCCAACACCAGCTCTCTCACCACCCCCTCTAAATTATCTCTTCATAATTATGTGCCCCTCCATTTCTTTCTCATCTCTTTTCAACCCACTTCTCATCACTCTTTCCCTCTCTCGATCTCCGTCTCACTTTGAATTTTGCCAATTCCAAATCCCTTTCATTTTAGCTTGATACAAATACTATATGAACACAAATGAAAGACATGAAGGAATTTTCTGGTTAGTGAATTTTATTAATTATCCAGAAAAAAATCACATTATGAGAGGATTAAGCTTTACCTTTTTCTTAAGCGTATGTTAATAGTATGAACCAAAATAAATATGTTTTTGTATGCTGGGGGGGGGGGCACAATTCCCCCTACTTTTTGAAGCACTGAAAAGTGCCTTTTTTATGCAAGAAAATGCCCCCTCACGAACGTGTACTGTGTCCCTTTCACCTGATGAGAACCTGTTTTAGGTAATACCAATTAGTGCTCTTCCTTATATGCAATTTTTCACCCAAAAATGCCCCCCATGTGTTCTGTGCCCTTCCATCTGAGAGCCCGTTTCATGTAATACAAAGTGCCCCCTCGCCTTCTTGAAAGTGCCCTTTCTTGAATCACTGCCCCTTTTTTACCCAAGAAGAGCGCTTCTAATTTGTTCTGTGCCCCTTTCACTTGAGAAGGATCTGTTTTATGGTCACCATGACGAGTGCCCTTTGAAACAAGAAAACAATATTTTCATTTCTATAATATACTTCTGAAGGAAATCCTGTGTGCATTAAGTTTAATAATTCATGTGAGTGGGGTATATAAGCAGGTTCGTACAGATGGAGGGGGGGGGGCTTGAAGGACTCTTGCCCATAGGCGGTGGGATAGGGGGACCTGTCCCCCCTAAATTTGAGGTGGGGGACAGTCCCCCCTCCTAAATTTTTTGTTGAGAATCTTTTTTTTTTTGCTCGTCAATTTTTTTCCTGCGTCCCCCTAAATTCAGGTAGACCCCCCTTAAAATTGTTGTGCCCCCCCTGAAATTGTGGTTGACAACCTTTTTTTTTGCTGGAAATTTTTGTGGTCCCTTCTAAGATTTAGGTGGATAAATTCAGGTGGACCCCCCTAAATTTTTTGCCTTCCGCCGCCAATGCTCTTGCCCCCCCCAAAAAAAAAATCACGACCAAGGGGAAAAAAGGAAAGCAAAGGGTGAAATATATCATTTTGAATTTTTTGTCGAAATCTATCACAAAATTGGATATTTGTTTTTAAAATGTCAAAATTTTGCTTGCTCGCAACTTTTTAAAAATTTCACATAAAACAGCATTTTCCCTGTGCCCCCCCCCCCCCCCCCCCCCCCACTTTCAAGCAACTTCAATCCGCTGCTCCTATTTGTATGTTTATAGCTTCTCTTTTTGCAACCAATTTTAATGAAAATCAAGAAGAAATTTCATACGTCATGAATTTGGGTTGTGATAATTTTTTTTTTAATTGGACTTTGAAAAAAAAAACCTTTTCCATCTTCATCACGTGGTTCCTAAGTCTTCAATGTTGAATAGTTGGATTTCTTGAATGAAAACATCTGTTACACCAGTCCTGCAGATTGAAAAAAATAGAGAAAGAAAATCAATTAAATTGTCATGATTTATAAAACAAATGTTTTAAGAAAAGTGAGACTATGCATAGGTATATATGTTTCAACACATACCATAGGAAATCTTTCTTCTAATTATAAAGTTGTACTTCTATAAAGCATATCACTTAAACATGTTCTCTGCAGTTTACATACCACTCTCCATTCTAACTACATGTACTCTTCGAAAAAATGACAGAGATTTCTTGTAAATATGAATATATAAATTAACATATGTAAATTATATGAATAGTCAGAATTAAAGTTGATATGTTTTGTTGCACAGAATATTTTGATCTGTAATTAAAAACGACACTAACTATAATCTAGAAACAAAATTGAAATGGGTTTTTCAAAGGCAGGTCTATTTGTTGCCAAAAAATGTGAACAACCTCCATTATCAAAAATAATCACTAACTAACTCACTCATATAACTGCTGTAGTTTGTATTTCTCTCTGTGGTCCAGGCACTGTTCTATTAGGCCTACTTCACCAATTATTTATCATCATCAATCACCTCCATGGAAATTGTCAAATTGCATCATCCTATTAGACAAAATGTAAAACCAAAAAAAATCGTAAATCTACAAACCTGAAATATGAATATCACACTAAAGAATGAATAAAATGAATTTTATAAAATATAACTCATGAAAAATAAATATTGCTTTGTTTATAAACAAATAGGAAATAAAAAGGCAATTTAATTACTAGTAGATCAAGGACATGTCCTAATTTTATAAATTTGCCCAAAGTACATTGGTTCTATTTTAGACTCGAGAGCCTGTATATTTAAGAAGTGTATGTTCCGTACAGATCCTACCTCTTTGTGGCTCAGGTTATTTTTATTTAATGTAAACATGGTTAACATTCAATGCATGTAATGTATCTGTAATTTTGAATGGGTTAGTTTAACTTTTATACCTGGATGAGAATCTGCAAAATGATGCATGCACTTATGATCATCATCTTGAACCATATAGGTAGACCTCTATACTGTTTTTCTTGTCCTTCAAACTCAACCTGTTTTTCTTTTTCTTCAAACTCAACCTGTTTGTGAAAGAAAAGAGAGTACAATAATAAGTGATATTTTTCATGGCCGAATGTATAGGGGAGGGATTTGGGTAAGAGATGAAATGTGAAAACCTTCATCAAAAAAAGAATTGCATGACATCCTTCAATTTTATTTTAGAAAATGCACAAAACGGCCATAGGTAATATTGGTTACTTCTGGCCCTCGCTTTCTGAATTTTAGGTTTCTCTAAATTTTTTCAAATGTCTGCCCTCCCCCCAAAAAGAAACATCTGCATCTTTTTATTTCCGAATCTTATTTCATTTGACTTTAACATAATTTCATCTCATGCACTAGGTCTAGATCTATTTGTAAGAAAGTATAGATCTAGTCCAAGACTCAGAGCTGTGCAACAGCATTCGCGTATCTAAATTACTCGTAGGTCTAGATCTAGATATTAGTAACGATGGACTCTCGATCTATCTAGACCTAGAAAGTAAAGCTTTGGTTCTAAACTGAGATCTAGGCCTATATGGATTTGATGTCTTTTATTCCTGGCTAAAAGTTTGAACTTCATTGCCATTATTGACCAAGATTAGATCTAGTCCTTGGTCCACTGACAGGCATACTCGTACATGTAAATGGAGTCGTTTAGGCCCAGACCTAGATCTAGGCCTAAATTACAGACCTAGATCATAAGCCCTGGGCCTGGGGTAAGTGTCGCGGGTTGGGAAAGTATAATTTAGATGACTCGATTTGAATTAGGTTGGCCTAGAATTAGAAAGCATCGATGAATAAAAGTGAAGTACCGTAGGCCTAGATCTAAGTCTAAAATAATATTAATAAGAAGCAACAGTAACACTAGGCCTAGATCCTCTGTTAACCAAGTTAGAAATTAGTTCTAACGTTAGGCCTATCTAGATCTAGGTCCTAGATCCAGCCTATTGATAATAAGACAAACATGCATGCAGAGCAGCATATTATTTCTTATACAGGAATAACCATCGTTTCTGGGGATTTATTCAACAATTTCTGACATTTTTTTACTATTCGTGAGTGAGCCAACACAGTTCAGCGGAACAACCAAAATAGAGAGACTGAAGCTTTTGGTCTAGGATTCTAACTATATAGACCCTATTTATAAATAACAATCAGTTAAAATGGGTGGGGGCTAAATGAAGAAGCCTGAAGTTATGCAAAATAAATTTGATATCTGAAACTGAAAGTGAGGATTGACACAATGACAGGCAATATATCTTCACCCACACTCCACTTCACAGTTTATTCCTGACTGGGTTTTGATCTACTGAAGATAGATGCAGATCTCCCTCTAGATCTAACGTTACAGTGTACAAAAAGAAGCTTCATTCTTCTTGCTTTAATCAATCGTGGGTTGGTCCTTGTTAATTGGAGGTGAACCAAACCGGCCCGAAATTCTCTCGATGCCCAATCGGCTAGGAGCCCGTACAAAATACATGTGGTTAACACAGCGGCATAACCGCAACACTGCAAGCAACATACAGGCTGCACTGGGCGACGATGACAATCTAACTTCAATTTCATAGACCAAATTCTGCTTTCCTTTAACAGAAGAATGATAGTAAACTCTCTAATTTGGTAGAGAAATAACCTAAGATCACAAAATACAGTGTGAAATTTGTAAATAGTCCACTGAATTCATGTGGTTATATCAATTATACGTACTCACCGGAGTGTTCGTAGGTCCATTTTTGTGTGGAAAGAAAAGTTTCAGATTCGGGTTCAGAATGAATAAATTAGATGACGTAATGAGGTCAAATGAATAATTACTTCTGTAACACGATACCACTAGTATCGATGACAAAGAATCGGGGAAATCGCGTATTAATGACGCTCTTAGCCAATGACAAGGCCGGAATATGAATATATTTACGCTCATGAATGTCAATGGGGGCTTATTTTTGTCTTCAAATGATCGCGGTAGGCGGAGTCTAATCTCATTTGTTTTGTGCTGAACGCGCGCGCAGCTTTCGGTCTAGTAATATATTATAAGGTCTTTGCACCAAACCAACCCACTGTAACCATGGTAACGCTCGCGTTCCTTTATTATTCGCTCTCTATTTATACTTCAGCCAGAGCCCCCAAAGTTAACTGGAGCAGCAGCGGTGATCACGTTTCTCGTGTAACTAATGAAGTCCCCATAAAGTCCGAAAAGGGGGACTCCCTCTTGGTCAGCTCGTTCTTGAAAAGAAAAAAAAGGATTTTTGTTTTAATTTGATATCCATTTTCTTCTTCTAACCGAACCTTATCATGCTAGTAGGGACATGTGGCTTTGCACACTATCACACTCACTAGTTCTCCACCTTTTTAAAAATCAGTTTTGTTCAATCTTGCTATTTCTCTCTTTTACATCTCCCTCGTGTCAAATTGTTCAATCCTCAACCCCTGTCACTCATATAAGATCGTTTTGCATGTTTCTCTTTTTTCTTTTGGCTTATTTTGCAATCTGGACCTTTTTTCGGTTGTTTCACCGCATAATCATAAACACATTTACTACCACAGACAATCAGGTCGAATAAGGAGTTGTAGTGTTCACGTTTGTCTTCAGATATTTATTACAAGCATGAAAAGGTGTGTGTCTTGATTGCCGACTGATATCTAAACGGATATGATTTTTTTTTATATTAAGGCTTAGCAACACCACGATTGACTATTTCAACATACATGTAGAACACGCCAGTATAAAAAAAATAAATGAGGACCACTCATGGTCTAATCATCATAAGTTGAGATATTGTAAGCCAGAGAAGGATCCAGTGTTTTTCAAGGGGGGGGCAAATTTTTCGGAGAAAATTTTTGACAAGCCCAAAAAGGTACCGAAAAAAATTTGACAAGCAAAAAAGTCTTCAATTTTTCAATTTGAAAAGAGGGGACACAGCTCGATTTTTATGGGATTAAAAGGAAGTGCCCCCTGTGCCCCCCCCCCCCTGGATCCGCGTCTGTTGTAAGCTAAACGAAGTACCTTTTAAGAGATCTAATACACTTTTTAGGAAGTTTCATGATTTGAGCACTCACCTGGTTTATCACGTTCAAAGGTCCTTAAGAGAGATTTCTGTGTTTTATTTTTTTTCTATGAAGACAGATTATTATACCGCGTCATCTTTTAAAAAAGCAATGTTAAAATGTGTTGGCTTAACGTTTGGATACAGATTTTAAGGTTTTTACGATTATAAACAACCACTGGTTATTACGTCAATAATCTGAAATGGATTCCATCTTGCACAACGTTTCTGTTTCCATCTACGTATATATGATTATACCCAGTCTCATGAATTCCGGTTAATATTCTACATTAACCTTACAAACGTTACATGAGAATATGCAACACATTAAACTGTGTTATAATTAAAATACGAGAAATAATAACATATCATGCCCGTGACTTTCTTTTCAATTTATTGAATGATGATCATCAGAAGTAGATAAATTGTTAAGGCCCTAAACCAATAACTCGGCTATGAATAATAACGAAAAACATTGTATTCTTTCAAATACGTCAAGATCCGGTTAACCCAATGCATTCTACAGACAAGGATGGTTTTTCATATTCTGAACCTCAGCGGCGCTGAGCACTCGGCTGTAGATCTTGACCTCATCAATCAGGCCATAGAAGTATTCGTTAGATTTCCCTTGACCTGCTTGACCAATAGTGACCGGGTGTTACGGGTAAGAATGGGACCGGTGCAGCAGTTGGGGTTGTTTGCTGTCTGAAGGACACCATTAAGATAGTACTTCAAGGTTGATCCGTCATACGTCATAGTCACGTGATTCCACATGTTCTGCTGGGCCACAAGGTTACTGTAGTCCCACGTAGTGCCGGCAGCGGTAGTAATGACACCACCGCCCAGCATCTGACCACTGTTCTCCCTGCCCATCCTGATCTCCCAGCTTCCAGTGGTGTAGTAGCCATTATTGACGATGCCTTGGTAGTTGCCCCACTGGCCGGTTCGTTTGAACCACACACTCACACTGAATTCAGTGCCCCATGCGAAGTTGTTCAACGCCTGAACGTCAATCTTAGGCGGCTTGTCAAAGGTGTGCGTGCGTCTTACCTTTATATTCAACGGCGAACCCGCTCAACGTTCCATTGTCCATTTTTCTTTCCTACGGGTCAGTGCTCTTGCCATTCAAGACGCCACCGTTCCCTTTTGCAGCGAAAACGGAAGCGTGCGCTTTTATCTTTTCTTTTGACACCACCCGTTTGGCTCTCCGGTAAGTTGTTTCTGCATGAGCGCCCTCTATGTCCACGATATCGGCATTTCAGGCAAACTATTAAACGCCCGATCTCCAGTCACTGATCTGAATATTGTTGTGTCCTTGTATCGGTGTGCGTAGTCCAGTGGGGTATATATTTTCAAAAGTTACGCTTTCACATTTTTTGGGGAGAATTTTTCGTTTCGGGTTTCAGTATATGACAAATTTCAATTAGATTTAGATTTCATTTCTTTGATAGAACAATTAAGCTTTAGCCCTTTAGCACGAGCATGTTGTTTTATTTTGAAGAACATACCGTTAACATATTGAATTTCTGAAAGTGTTAATTCAGGCGAGGGTAAGATTTTTTTCATCACACTGAGCCCACACAGTCAGCATTGTCGGGTGAAAAATATGGAATTGTCCTTAACATCTTTGTAAACGAAATGCAAAAACCCACGCAAAAGATGCAATATAAATCATACCTTGGTCCAAAAATGATGGCATTTAAAGTAATACATTGAAACGCTACCGTGACAAAAAATAACAATAAATACATAAAATGCAACCGTTTTTTCTGGAAAAAAGGCTGAAAACTAAGGGCAGCGTTGAAATTCAAATTTGGCCTATGTTTAATTTAGCCCTCTTACTATATGTATGTTCACTAGCGTACCTACGGGGGGGCAGACTCCCCCCCCCTCCCCCTGACGAGTCACAACCCATGCAACGGACCTATCCCTGCCCCCCCCCCCCTGACGAGAAGTTGAAGACCTTTTTTTTGCTTGTCAATTTGTTTTAGCTGTGAAATGTCCTTTATATCCTGTTGAGGACTCTTTTTAGGCGATTTTGCCCCCCCCCCCCCATTGTGGAAAATCCGAGGTACGCCACTGCATTTGTTTAAACATTGGAATTCTAGAAACTTATATATTCGCACATAATACAGATGCCGTGCAAAACAAACGAATAAAATATCATTAATTTGAACTTTAAAAAAATAAATTGGATGCTCAAGCTGTCATATCGGTAATTGTAGCTTAAATGCACAATTCTTGAATTTCATTACCCGAAATTCAGAACAAAAAGTACTTTCGTTACTTTTTAAGACCATTACAAAAATCTTTACCTTCGAACGAAATCAAAAGCACTTAAAAATAAATATTGAAATTATCAAAGTTGAGGTAGTCTTGACCATGAATAGAGTTGAGTGTTTATAAAGGAATTATAGCGTCTTTTATTAATCCCATTCTAAACTTTGAATGACCGATGAAAAATATCGCGTGAATTAAAATGAAACTTAACACATTGAAGTGACTCCGACATGACAATGGACAGGAAATCCTATACTATATCTTTTTACCTGGGATCCATCTTTATTCTCTTATATAAATTTCCCCTGGATCTAGAGTGCTCTGTGACCTAGTGTTCTTGATTACCATCCAGGAGCCACAGAACCGAAGGGGGTCTGGGGCTGAGGCCTCCACAAGTACCATAATTTTATGCATGGTGACCCCACCCCTTCAAACCAGTCCGCTCGGGGGGAGGGGACTTAATTATTTCTTTCAATTTTCCTGTTCTACATACAATATTCAATTTTGTCAACTTAATTCTGATGGTTCCTTTTTTTTTATCCAACTTCATTTCTTCCTTTGAATTTTTCTAAAACTTTTCTATACACAGTAAAAACGCTGTACAAAATATCGCTGTATAAGAGGTGCTGTATAATTTTTTGAACAGCACATGTTTAAGCTTTGATAAATATCGGTATAAAACACGGCGAATTGACCTGTTTAAGGTCCGTAGACAGAAGGCTTGAACAGGGGGTTGTACAAGATACCGGCACATGTAAAGCGCATGCGTACGCGTGCGCAGTGCTATGCTAGTGGTCGGAAGATGGCGTTGAGTATGTTCGACTCGGAGACTGCTGCAGTGCACTGGAAAAATCGTGTTTAATCTCCGTTTTAGAAAATGAAAGATTTGGGGGTGACAAACCTGCTTCAGGAGTGGGACCTTCCACATTTAGTTCCAATCTTTAGAGGTAAATTCATTGCTTGATTTCGAGTGAATGTTCATGAATAATCTCAAAAGTCAATGCATTGTTATTTTGTTGCAGTGCTTTTATTGTGTGTGCATGTACGTGTGTAACTCTATATGATGGTCGCCAAGTCAGAAATATAGGCCTATGATTTTATTGGAAAAACCTCGGCTCGGCCGGCAGTCATTTTGAGATTGAAAAAAAATGGTGCCCCAGTCTGCGCACCCATTCACTTTTGCACGTGATTTGGAGATTTTGATGAGAAAGGCTGCATTTTGAGGCTGTCATAAGAAATACCCAAATTTCATTATTTTTCCACCAGTGAGTCGGATTTTGCAATAAATATCTGTCTATGCATTAGATGTGTAAAGTTTGCATTGCGTATCTTAAAGATTCTACTAGAATTGCGCAGATACGCATGTGCGCAGACTATGGTACAAGGCTTGAGCGAAGTTCGTGCAGGATCCACTCCACTTAATTACAAGGGCCTACACCATGCTCAACTTACACGAACTTCGAGACCATGAACTCGATCTGATATTCTGAGTGACAAAAGGTGGGATTTTATGGGGGTGAAATAAGAAATTCATGCAACATCACGATCTTTACACAAAGTTTCACTTCTTTCCATGCTTCTATTAGTATTAGTCTCAAAATTGGTGATTTGAATTATAGCCTACATGAACTGTGATGATCATCCTCACACATAAATAATTCACTGCCGATGATCGCATGCGGATGCGATATGCGCGAGGTACCGGGTCCGGTACAAGCTCGGGCCGTCCTCAAGCACATAGCCTACGTGTAATGTAGGCCTGGCTAGATCTATTTCTAGTCAACTTTATTCAATTTTGTACGTCTACATATGTGTATGTTAAACCCCATTAAAATCTAGGTCTATACTATAGGTCCAAACCTAGATCTAAATCCTGGCCTAGCTTGGCCAATAGTCCCTTATTGGCCAGCCTAGCGAGGACAGGCTACATGCAAATAGCAACAGATCTAAATGTTACATTGTAATTGCAGATGTATGTACAGTTTGTGAATGATCAGAAACTAATTTTGAATCTGAGATACAGGAATTACATTTAGGTTGACTTCATGTAAATTCCCCACTGTGCACAGGGGAATTTTTTATTGAGAATTTCTACAATTTATCCACTTATTCCATCAGTTCTCTATAGAATAGTCAGATAACTTGTGTAATAATTAATGTTACTATTCTTGATCTTTGATTCATGTTTATCACAGTTAAATGTTGCAGAAGATGAGCACGAAGAAGACACCTACTGGATGCAATATTACTCATCACCTGACAACATTGTTGTTAATGTGACGAACCACGGTACCTAGATATGAGTTGACTAGAGGAAACCCGCGACCAAGCACAGCAGAAATTCTTGACAAATATCTACAGCTTTTGGGAATGGTAAAATAACTTGATTAGTGCAGTGGATTCGCATTATGAAAAAAAAAATTAAATTTAATTGTTCGAAGTTGAACGAAGCATTTTTGGTTATGAATTTCCAAAATTATTCTCTTTCTTGCTTGAGAATATAGTGCAAGATCTTAGGATCACTTACTCGATCTGCCTCAGTGTTAAAAATTCAGTTGCATCTTAGTTGTCATAATTCTATGATTAGTGGAAAAGTTGTTCTGAAATCCGATTGGAAAGATTAAGTTATGTCTTCTTTCCATGAATGTCAATCTCTGGCGGGGGGGGGGATATTAATTTCCCCACCTAACCCCCCCCCCTCATTTTGCAAATACTAAGTATTTTTCTCCAGTGGTTAATTACTCCAATAGTGATCAATATTTAAAAAAATGTGATAAATGGTTAGAAATAGAAAGGTCAATGTCAAAGCTCACTAGACTTTACTTGATTTGTGCAGTGTGTGCATGTGACCTAGGGTTTTTGTTACAAACATTGATAAGTTTTATTTTTTTTATTTAATGAGCAATATTTAGCATGACTTTAATTACAATGTACCGGTAATGTATGAAAACATGGTATTGCTGGTAATTGTATTATGTGTTATACAGCTTATATATAAATACTTATTTCATTTTCAGATTGATCAAGACTTTGATTTAACAATTGATGCAGCTCCTGGTGCCCTTTTCACAATGTGGCCAAATTTGTCCAGGCAGACTTTGGAATTTGCGGAGAAGATTAATCCAGGGTGTAGAAAGATCCTAGGGGCTGGAGTGGACCAGAAAATGACGCAGAGTAAGTTTTAGTCTTATAGTTATACTCAATTCAAACTTACAGTAGCAGTGCGAAGACTTTTACAAAGCTGCATCAATTAGCATTTAAACTGCAAAAGAGGATATTTCCTCTCCAGGTGTGTAAGAATAACAATGCTTACAAGTGAAATCAGTGTTCTTATGTACACCGAATCCTGTCCAACATAATTAGTATAGTTAATGGACCTCATCGAAACAAGCAAGTGATGTTCTACAGTAACATACACCAATTCAGAGTAATGATTTCTGAAGAGGAACTAACACAGACCCTTTTTTTTACTATCGTGTTGCACAAGCCATTAAAGAGAGATAATTGACTCTCAACATAATACCAGCTGAACACTGCGCACAGCATTATCAGCATTATTCACCATTATTGCATTATTGTGTAGGGGGGGGGGGGGCACTTGGTATATAATGCATAGTGGGTATGTGCAGCGGAGGGGACCCCCATTTTTACACTCAAATTTCCGTTCCAAGGCATAGCATTTTTAGCCTATTAAGAAAAAGAACAAAGAAAGCCACTCCAAGGCATAATATTTTCTTCTCGTGAAAAAGGAATCCGCTCCAAAGCTTCGCATATTTTCTGTTATGCCGTTCCGATCGATCTGCTACAATGAGTCGTAATTTTGAAAAAGCAGCCGCTGCAATGAACGCTGTCTGACCATTGCCTCTGTGCTAGCGCACCCGCCGCCCATGCTGCCGGTCTAGCTGCATGCACGTATGCCCGTTCCATAGGGATGCATGAAGGCACTCACATGCAGGCGACTCGTTCCAAGGACCCCCGATTTCACCAACATTTGTAGTTCTGAAGCCCGTTCCGAGGACCCTCCTTTTTACAATTAGCCCACTCCAAGGCCCCCGATTTTTGTTTCGCCCGCGGCACACCCCCACCAATTTTTGGGTCGAGTGCCCCCCCCCCCCCCCCCCGGATTGTGTAGCAGTAATGCATTGCAGGAATTTCAAATGGGAACACTGACAAAACTTGAATAACTTTGTACTCAAGGCTTTTAATCCAACTTGCAGAGAAGCATGGTTATATGCAAATTTATTTCAATTTTACCAAACATGAGGGTCACGTCATGGGTCAGGCTGATGATGAGCATGGGTCAAAGTTAAGCCTATTAGGGCAAGTTTTGTATTACAGCTCATAACGTTTGATCCATGTACAGTGTATGCCCATTTTTTTACCAAACTTGGATGGTAGATGTCCCCGGGGGAGTGGGGGGGGGTTGAAGGTCACCTCCAGGTCAAATGTTACAGCAGGGGTTGAAGAACTTTTGGAGCTCATTGTTAGGATTTTGGTTTGTTTGTTTAAATTTCTATCATCACTCATAAATTGTTACCAATCTAAGAGAGATGATGTTCTTCAGAGATTTGAAGGTCACCTCCAGTTCCAAGGTCACAGGCAGGGGTCAACAAGCCTTTTGAATATAAAATGATTTTGTTGTATATTAATGGGTGATACACATTTTGGCTGAAATCACCATGGTGAATCCCTTTATTACCTTCAATCCTTATAATATCTCAATTATATACTTGTACCCATTCCACTTGTAAGATTGAATCTCACTTGCAGGCAAACACATTTAGTTTGAAAATGCTGATATCTCCTCACCTTCATCTTTCTTTCCTATTTTCTTTGCTCCCATTCTTATTTTGTTTTCCCTTCTTTCACCGGTCACTTCTTTGCTCAAACCGTATTTTCATTTATACAGGTCAACAATGAAGAAAATTTGGCTTTCAGTACTTCCTGGGATTTTGATCGGCAGAACGAAAGGGGAATGAGGCAAATTAATGTGCCGTACTTCAAAGTCTTGAATCTTTCATCAATCTCCAATTAGTAAGTATTGATTATCATCTTACTTTTTCAAAGTTTTTATTTATTTATTTATATATTTATTTTTTGGCCAATTTAGGTTAAAGCTCTGATTTTCCTGAACAATATTAGAACGTTACTGTTGGCAATCTTTGAGAGCACTTAGGTTTGACTGTAGCGCATGCTCACTTGACCAAGGCAAGTGAAAATATCAAAGTGCTTAAGTTGCTTACCCAAAAAGGTAAAAAAAAAAAATTAATGTGGGCAAGTAAAATTTTGACCCCAACATTGAAATCTGTTCAGGGCAGCTATCTGACTGTATTTGTTCTATCTAATAATCCTGATACTAAATTAAGTATCTCAATTCTGTAACGCAAATCATAACAACGGAATAAGTTCACACAATGACTTAGTCAATACCTATTCTGCATGTATGTCATGGTTGTTGGATGTCTATGCAAAACTGCACATCTTGCGAAGACTTGAAATCTCCTTAAATGCAGTTCTCTAAACTCAGAAAAAAAACCTCCTATGGTTTTACCTCAATAATGTAATGAGATCAACGCTGATTCATGTTATTTATTTTGTGGGGGGGAGCAATAGAAGTCCTTCTTAAAGGGATGGTCCAGGTTGAAAATATTTATAGAGTAGAATTCACTGAGCAAACTGCCAAAAATTTCATCAAATTGGATAACAAAATTATTGAATTTTAAAATTTAGCAATATTTTGTGAAAATCGTTGTCATGAATATTCATTAAGTGGGCTAATGATGTCACATCTCCACTTATTCTTTTGTATTTTATTGTATGAAAATAGGTTTATTCAATTTTTTTCCTCCAAGAACTAGAAAAATTGGATTGACATTTCATTTAGTGCATTAGATATTGATTGCTGCAGCTTATTTCATTATAAAGGAGACATACATTGTATTAGTCACACAAGTATGAAATAATGAAAAAATATGGTTTTATGTAATAACATAAGAAAACGGAAAGTGGAGATGTGACATCATCAGCCCACCTAATGAATATTCATGACGACTGTTTTCACAAAATATTGCTAAACTTCAATAACTTTATTATTTGTCATCCGATTTTGATGAAATTTTCGGCATTTTGTTCAGTGAATTCTACTCTATGTATTTAAGACATGAATATTTTCAGCTTTTGACCATCCCTTTGAAGATATTGGCTAACAATACCACAATTAATAAATCTGAGCCGCATGATTTCCCATGCTGAAAATCGTAAGTTGACCAGATTCACTTGCCCATTTCATTATACATGATGGCCCCAAAAGAATAGAACAATTTAGATCTTTAATTTCAGTGATATAGCCAAAGTGTCATTGTATTGGATATTTCTTTTTTTTTGGTAGAATGATGCAATTGTCATGTTTTGTGAACCCTTGTCATTATGATTTTCGAAATATCATGTATTTCCCACTCCTGTATTACCAACCCTGCTGTTTAGTATGTAAGGTATAATACAGATTATCCAACTAGATGTCTGTGTGATTGGTCTTCTACCCCCTTCGATTCTTTGTTTTGCACTTTATTTAGGAAGGAGCATGAAGAAAAAGAAGATGAACAGGAATTGACAACGGCGCGTTCCATACCTGGGAGTGATTGCACAGTGGCACCCTTGGACCTAATTTTACCCTGACATCAAGTTGGTTTTAAGGAGAACCATGAGAGAAATTAATAAATTAAAGTTTGCCGAATATCAAAGAATAACAGAGTTATGAGGCTTCAAAATTTTAAATTTTTGTGACATGACATGCGAGCAGCTCCCAATATGTCAATCATGTAATATAAATTCCATAAATTGCCATTTTTTAATGGTTTTCATGATAATTAAATGGGTTTTTATCAGAAGCTTGTATGAAATAATGTTTCTGATAACATTGACTCCACAGGTAAAATCATTTTCCAATTTCCCTAGAAAAGGCACTTGTATAGAATTGATATCACATAAAATATGGGGAGCTGCTCGCATGTGAAGTCACAAATTTAAAACTTCATAACTCTTATTCTTGGTGGATTTTCACCAACTAACCCCGGGGGGGCCACTTACATTGGCGAGTGGATACCATGCGCGACCAAAAAAACACGTAAAAAGGATGTCTTTTTCACGATAGGGCACGTTACGTACGTAACGTGATAAGGGTGTCAAAAACACAAAAATAATGAAAAAAGTGTATCTATTTCGCTAGGAAAATTACGTGTTTAGGGTCGAATTTGCGGGGATGATAAAACAAAATTAAAATGTTTTATAAAGGATGTCCTTTTTGCCCCAAAACTTCGTGTTTAGAGTCCGATTTGCGCGAGGTGTAGTAGAAGTGGGGTCGTACTAAACCAAATAAGGTAAAGCCGACGACCGAAGGACCCGTAACAATAAAACATTCCTGTACTTGTTTCGGGGTTCATTTCAGGAAATATTTGCCAAGAGTATCGTTTTGTTTCCAATACTTGTTAAGGGTAGGGTTTCAAACGCCAATACTTGTTAAGGGGTCCATTTTCAGAATATGGAGATTACGTGTTTAGGGTGCTTTTCGAGACCCCATGGTCGCGCATGGTATCCACTCGTGAATGGAAGTGGCCCCCCCGGGCAACTAACATGCAATGTCAGGATGAACCATGCCTTTAAACCTTATATTGGCAGCCTTTCATTGACATTTACATACAGTATTTTAGGTTTTGTGAGCAAGTATATGAAAAAGGTGCTAATTAACACCTACTTCCCCTTCTTAACCCTAAACAGGCCGGGGGGGGGGTTAAAACAACCTTCCCCCAACATTTTCTGCGATCATTCCTCCGCGGGAGATTTGTTGACCCTGCCACTCTCAGAGTTTATACTAAGTCTCGCGCATCTTTTGAGACCAAATTTACTATGCCCAGGTACATTGTCCCGAAATTATGCAACATTTCGTAAGTTCATGTCTGACAAAAAATTGTTCCAAAACGTGATTTCGTCCACAAAGTCAATGCAAATTGAGTTTTCTCATCTTATTCATAAAGCTATGATTTTTACTTTAAACAGCAGAAGTCAATTGATTTTAGCATAATTATATGCTTCAAACAGCTGCTATAATATAAATCTGGTGAAAAAAAGGTTGAAAAACAAAGAAATTCCTAAAACAATAAAATACATAAGAAATTGATTTCCAAACTGAAGTTTTTTTCAATTGTGATTGTTGAGAATGCTACAAAGAATATTTTTACCAAAAATTAGCATTCTGGGAGCTTTATGATATGAAGTGAATTAGAGCAAAAAAATATGATTTACCCATAAATTAATTCATATAAAATAATATCATTATTTGGAAAATTTTACCATACAGCCTTGTAGATTACATCGCACACTACCAGCGTGCAAATTGCTCGCGTGATCGGCAGGGGGGGGCACTTCCATTCACGAGTGGATACCATGCGCGACCATGGGGTCTCGAAAAGCACCCTAAACACGTAATTTCCATATTCGGAACATGCACCCCTTAACAAGTATTGGCGTGTGAAACCCTACCCTTAACAACTATTGGAAACAAAACGATACTCTTGGCAAATATTCTCTGAAATGAACCCCTAAACAAGTAATGTTTTATTGTTACGGGTCCTTCGGTTGTCTGCTTTACCTTAGTTGGTTTGGTACGACCCCATCTTCTACTCTACGTGCAAATCAGACTCTAAACACGAAGTGTTAGGGCAAAAAGGACATCCTTTATGAAACATTTTTATTTTGTTTTATCGTCCCCGCAAATTTGACCCTAAACACGTGATTTTCCTAGCGAAATAGATACCCTTTTTTCATTATATTTGTGTTTTTTACACCATTATCACGTTACGTACGCAACGTGAAATGTCGTTAAAAAGACATCCTTTTTACCTGTTTTTTAGGTCGCGCATGGTATCCACTCGTCAATGTAAGTGGCTCCCGGGGCACCCCCCCCCCACAGAGCAGCCAAAAAAGCCTGGTCTAGTTGGGGTTAAGAGGAGTGCTCGTTTGTTATTCTATTGATCACATGTAAATATTTTTAAGGTCAAATGGCATTTTTTATGACGGTTGGCTAATTTAAAGAGTTGTTTGAATAATTTCACCTTTTGGTGCAGAAGAACAGTTCTTGTTATCTTTGTTGTAAGAACTTTAAGTCCAGTACACATCATCTTTCCAGATTTCATGCAAATACAAGAAAGAATCTTCTAAGGCATGTCTGAAACATTTAGATGACAATCTTTATTCCAACTTGTTGTGCCAGGATAAATTTGACTCATTTCGATACTTTCTCAATGCTAATTATGAATGTTCCATCGTTCAATTTATTTAAAGGTCAAGTCCACCTCAGAAAAATGTTGATTTGAATCAATAAAGAAAAATCAGACAAGCACAATGCTGAAAATTTCATCAAAATCAGATGTAAAATAGGAAAATTATGACACTTCAAAGTTTCGCTTATTTTCAACAAAATAGTTATATGAACGAGCCAGTAAAATCCAAATGAGAGAGTCGATGATGTCACTCACTATTTCTTTTGTTTTTATTGTTTGAATTATACAATATGTCAATTTTTACGAATTTGGCAATTAGGACCTCCTTGCCTGAAGCACAAAATGTTAAAATAATGAAATTCCACATGTTCAGGGAGGAATGAAACTTCATTTCACATGACAATGATGAGAAAATGAAATATTTCATATAATAAAATACAAAAGAAATAGTGAGTGAGTGATGTCATCAACTCTCATTTGGATGCAACTAGCTCGTTCATATAACTATTTTGTTGAAACTTTAAAATGCCATAACTTTCTTATTTTACATCAGATTTTGTTGAAATTTTCAGTGTTATGCTTTTTGAATTTTTCTCTTTTTATTCAAATCAAGTTTTTGTTGGGGTGGACTTGTCCTTTAAATATTCAGCAACTGAACATTTGCTCAATGCATTAAAACCGAAGGATCTTTTGTACCATAATTGGATACCACCCTCTAATTTTTCATCCATTGCACACTTATTTCACTTTGGCCTGCAGTAATGCTGAGCTTGGTTCTGTAATAGGACATATATTTCATATTTGCTTTGCTCACATAGTATTCAGTGGCTACACCCTAAATAGACTGGGCTATTTCGACGCCTAAGAAGACGGGGAGGGGGGGGGGCTAATTCAGCCCCCCCCCCCTACGATCTCCGCCGTGGATGGCGCGATCAAGACGAAAATTGGCACACGTGTTACCCATGGCATTATCACAAAACTATAACATCAAATTCTGCAAAAAATTGCATGTCTCATTAATTATGATAATTTATGCGTAAAATCATAGATAATGCCCCTGAATTGCTAATTTTTGTTTCACATACTCTAGATAGGCATCTGATCAAATTTATTTAAAAAACATTTCAACATCACATTTATTTTCTTATGTGTTCTATTGTTTTCTAAATTTCTTTTGTTTTTCTTTGTTTATCTACTTTTTTTCAATGGAAATTGTCGGAGACTTTTGACCATAAAAAAAGATAAAATTAATAGGTTTTAAGCAGTAAAAGGAAAAATATTGATACATTTATGAATTTTGGCTAAAAACACTATTTGCATTGGATTTGTACACAAATTCACGTTTTTGATTAATTTTGGGTCTGCATGCACTTACGAAATGTTGCGTAATTTCGGAACGGCGTACCCGGGGGTCACAATTTTGGTCTCGAGAGTTGCGCCAGACTTGAAAGTAAAAAGTTAGTGAGCGACATGGTCAAAAAATTTTGAGGGGAGCTGAATCGGTCCCCCCCTCGACATTTTTTTTTGTAACAAAGCTGCCATGTAAAGTTTTTTGACCGCGTCGCTCACCGACTCTTTACATTCAAGCCTCGCGCAACTTTTGAGACCGAATTTCCGACCCCCGGATACGCGGTTCCAAAATAACGCATTTCGTAAGTGCTTGCAGACCCAAAATTTAACAAAAATTTGAATTTGTGTACAAATCCAATGCAAATAGAGTTTTTAGGCAAATGTATCATTATTTTTCCTTTTACTGATTGAAATTTATTAATTCCATCTTATTTATGGTCCCCGACAATTTCCATTGAAAAACAATAAAAAATTGAGAAATACATAAGAAATTTAGAAAACAATAAAATACATAAAAAAAATTAAATGTGATTTTGGATTTTTTTTGTACATTTGATCAGATTCATATAAAGTGTCTGTGTACCCCAAATCTATCAGCCCCCCCCCCCCCCCGTCTTAGGCATCAAAATAGGTTGAAATAGATGTAATATTTATGAGTCTTGTTATTTGCAATGTTTCATGAAATTGTAATGACATTTTTGTCTAAATTTATCATGCCAATATTCAATGTAATTTTCATTAATTTATGTATCAAATAGCTATTTGAAATATGAAAAAATGTGAATTCTTCATTGTTGCAAGTTAGTTATCAGAGTACTTCTTAGATATAATGCCTGGATTGAGATTTTCTGCATACTTAAGATCACTACAAGGATCCCCATCTTTTTAGGATAATGTTAATCTTTCGCATTTGTGAAAGCACACAGGTGTCTGATTTTCTTGTAAAAAAAGCGGGGGGGGGGGAAGAAAATAAATTACTGTTACTGAAACAAGTAATAAGAAAATTTCTGCTTTTTAAAAATATATATTGATAACAAGAGGGCAGCAAATACGTCAATGATAAGTTATGGACATTTCTTCATATTTTGTACACATTTCAAAATTTTCTACCTTTCCCTGTGCAGGATTGAATCTACTCGTCCGTGTTCCGATATAGTATGTCAGAGTCTTCCACAGTGTTACATAGTGTTTTTAAGTGATACCTTGTAAAAAAAAGTTTTGGGAGTATTGCCTCCTATGTATGTAATGTAAAACATGCATACTTTACTGTGCAGGTGTGAAATGCAAGAATAAATATCTTGAATGAAACTGAAAGCATAAAAGTTTCTCATTTGCCTTCTTCTTTGCCTCCTTCTTTTATACAACCATTTTTGAACAGTTTTTTTTTATACAACCATAGTTTATACAGTTGCACAAAATTTAATCAGTATTGCATAAAAATCTTTTTACAACCCGCTGTATAAAACCAAGTTTTAAACATAATTTGTATAAAAAATTTATACAACCTGCTGTTTAAATTTTGAACAACCGAGGGTTGTATAATTTTCAAACAACAGTTGTAAGGTTCATATAGTAAACAGCGGTTGTATAAAATTTTATACAGGTTGTATAATTTTGTTTTTTCTGTGTACCTATTTTTTTTAACCTTCACGTTTGACTTGAACAATACGTGTATATTGCCGTTGATTTCTTCTTCCTATCAAATATCTGAATTAATCTGCAATGTGTGTCTGTCAAATTATTGCAAATTAGATTCCCAGTGTCTAAGGTAAACATAATTTACCGACGTAATACGAAAGCCTCTTTGGCCTAGTTTCCCTTCCAACTTTGTACCTCACCTCTTAATTGTATAGCTGCATTCTGTATAGCTTGCATATTCAAATGTGCACCAAAAATAAATTAACGTACAGGAAATGGTAATACCTCGGTCATATTTGCTTTACGGCGGCCATACAGCGAGTCGAAAACAGCCGTTTTATTCATTTTATTCAAATTTCCTATATTTAGCTGGTACAAAAACTGTTAAAATGACTGTTTTCGACTTGCCTTAGAACAAATGTGACCGAGGTATTTAGCATACTAGATCAACAAGGATGGAGTGCATGCTGGTGCGGATCCTGCCGGAGTAACACAATACAATCCAATAAGCGCCGTATTTATTTTGAACAATAGTTGGGCTCTCAAAAGTATTGTGGTCTATTTTGTGACCTCTACTAAAAGAAGTAGTGGGTCTATACGGGGGTCTATATTCTGCACATGGAGGGTACAGTTATGTAGTGAATCGGGGGGGGGGGGATCCGGCCCGTGTGCCGGCCCCCCTTTGAGAGCCATTATCAATTTTGTTAATGTAAATATGCCATTTTACACAAGTGTGCCCCCTTTGAAACTCACAACATGTATTTTAATGAGAATCGTCCATACCCAAATGAGGACCTTCACTTTAGCCTGGTTATTAAAATGCACAGAGAGATGGTAGGCAATAAATATAACTCGAATGTTTACATTAAGAGTAGACCTATAAAGAGGGAAGTTACATGCTTAATTAAAAATGTGTTGATAAAATATCATTCGAACGTTATGTTATAATCTGCTTCGCCAAGCAGGTTTTATGTAATATTGCTCTTTATAAAGGCAAGCATTAAACTACATTAAATGTCGAAATGTTGAGAAATATAATGGAAACCATATCAAAATGCACATTACGAAAAGAAACAAAATCAAGGTTCTAGTATGGGGACAAAACGAGAACAAGAAAACTACCCATTTGATGCTCATTTTAATTCCCCGAAAGCCGGACGTTGAAAATGACATGGGCCAGTGCATTGCAAGCTGTATTTAACGGCTTACCCCATTGTCAAGGTAGATTTAAATTACCCCATTCTTGATTGCGGAGATTACCCTATATTCTTGAACATAGAGGTGGTCTGACTGGTGGCGGATTTCAATAGAAAGATGACCTCTTGATTGGTAGGGGTATGTCAAGGGGAGATTATCACTTTGTCAGCGCTGGTGACTGTCTTGTTACTTTGATGTTCCCCGATGTGCCTTCTATTCGAAAACCGTGTTTGCAACTAATCCCAATTATGAGACTATTTGGCATCAAAATGAAAGCCTAACTGCACCTTTTTCATAGACTTCGTTTGAAAATAAAATACTTACGTTTAAGGTAAAATTGGAATATAAGAAGGCGCTTTATAATATGTAAACCAAATATTGTCACTTTTAAGCTTTATTCTTTTAAATCAAATGTAAAATAATCTCACAAGCCTAATCTAAATAGTGCGAGCGCGAAGCGCGCGCTATTTTTTTAATTTTTATTTCATGTATTTTGTCCTAAAATAGCATTCTGGCAATGCTTCTGATCCTAAACGAGATGAATGAATTTAGTACGCATTGATCGTTCTGATAAAAAAGGAATCTGTTAACGGCTGCTCGTAATTATCCGTAAATTAAAACGTTACATATTTCAACAATTAGATAATGCGAGCGCGAAGCGTGAGCTGAAAATATTTACTTTTCTACCTGAAGAATGGAAGTTCTAAGCAATTTTTGTAATCATGAAAAAGGTACATACATAACTAAGTAATCGATGCGAGCGCGAAGCGCAAGCGGAAAATTTGAGATTTGTAGGAGAATTGTGAGTGGATATGGATCACATTTAAAAAGGAACATATATGATTCATTATTATTACTTTGAGTTTTGACATAGGGCCGGAAAATTCTAAGAACAATATTCCATCATATGGAAATTATGACTGTCTTCCTATTTCTCTTCTTATCAAATCGCGAGATGAAACTTTTTGATATTCCATTCTGAAAAAGGGACAATTTATCATTAAATTAATTTATTAATCTAATAAGCCTAATCAGAGCGCGAAATCTGTCAATATTATATATTTAAAGCACTTCTATAATTATGAATAAGATGCATGAGTTGATATATTTTCAAAAATCAATGTGCGCGCAAATCGCCAGCCGAAAATTGTTGATAAACTGTCATAAAATGGAGATTTTAATTAGTTTGTAATATAATTAATATTGAAAATTTCCTAACTCACCAATCAAAATGCGAGCGTGCAGCGCTAGCTAATGTTTTCACAATCTGACATGAATAGGGATATTTTGATAACTAAAATGGAATACAGGAAAATAATAGGTACCTGACAAATCAAATTTTGTGAGCGCGCAGCGGGAGCAGAAAATGTTAATATTCAGACAATAATTTTTTTTTCAGAACACTTTTTAAAAATGAAAGTTCGATTTCCGACTTAAAATATGTTATGTATATTGACTTTAAAATCTGATATTTTAAGTTCCATATGTGTAAATCACCTTAAAGGCAATGCGAGCGCGAAGCATGAGCGAAAATTTTATATAATGACATGAAAGATATTTTTAATTGTTTTTCCCTCATCTTATTTATTCAATCGTTTTCCTCCTATGTTTTTTCTCCTTTCTTTTTTTTTTTCTTTCTTTCCCCGTTTTTTTTTGCTCCGCCAATAGAGGGAGCAGGGAGGGGCGGGCCCCTTGCCCCCCACTAAATCCAACTCAGGAACAATCTAACAGAAAGTACTAAACAAGCAGATTCAAGAGAGAAATTCAAATTCATGTTAAAACTTTTTTTTTTTTTTTTTTTTGGGGGGGGGGGAAATAGCCTTTCCCGCCGCATGTGAAGCCTCCTATCGTTTACAGCCTACTGTGAACTGTGCAACTACTTTAATTTTTGTTGAAATTCATTCTCTCTTTCTATTTGTTCCATAGCGTTTAGATACATGTTTTGTGCTTCACTTGTAAGTGGTATACAAATAATGTAAATTCCTATTGGCGTGCGCTTCCCGATCTCCGAAATCAATATTAATGAAAGAGCACAATATTATTCTTGCTCTAATGGGGGGGGGGGGGGTGTCAGTGTTCTATCAAGCAAAAGACGTAGGCCTATATGTGCGTAAGTTCATATCATTGGTGTAATGATAAAGAACCTGATGAATTATGTTTTTGTATATCAACGTTATCATAAAGTTAATACAAATGACAATCAATATGATTCAGACGTACACCGCTTTAACTGATATAACATGCATCCAGAAATCGAAATGTCCGATGAATTCAAAACGTACGTAGCAGGAATGCCATGCAGTTCGGATGTTACAGCACTCTAAAATTAGAATAATCTCGTATTACAAATGTCAATTTTGCTAAAAATGCACATAAACTCATAACTTGATAGACTCTGGGGGATGATATCGTTGATATAAAAATCGCATCGACCTCGATATGCAATCAATTTTTATACTGCATCGGACTTGACATCCCGCAAAATCTTTTCCATAATTAGATTGCTATCCATTCTCTTTCTTTTTAATCTAAATATAATCTATGTCTTTCAGGATCATGATATGAAAACCCTTTTATAACAAACATGATAAAGGAAAAACGCGTCTCAAGTTATACATGGTTCATTGCCGCAAATATACCAATCATCTTCGCTTGTTAATGTTTACATTATCACTGATATTATTATTCATGTTATTCGTATTATCATGTCCATTAATATCACTTCAAAGTTCTAATTATCACCATCATCATCACTGTTATCATCATCATTCATTCATTATCTATTTCCAATCGTTCTCCAGTATCAATTTTATAGTTTATATCATTAAAAAATATGAAAGATAATGGTAATGATTATGGTGATGTTGGTAATCATGAACATTAGATCCGTTATGTGAGATAATTTATGCGATTTTACACGCTAATCGCTCCTCGATGATGGTGAAAGAAATCTTTTAAATAGCACAACAGAAGTCGGGATGGTAGTTACTGCATACACGTACTTTAATACACTACATTATTACAAAAGATTCCCCATCGGGCGGGCCAACGGTCTTTTGAAGTAGGTTGTCTATTGAAATTACGACAATAATCACGACAGCGGATATGGGGAATTAAAGAATGTGAGCGTCTAGCTCTCCCATTGTTTTCTGTGGCGAACCCGCTGAGCATGCTATTGTCAATGATTCTCTACTATACGGGTGAGTGATCTTGCTCTTTCATGATCATAGGCCTGGGCAATGACTAAGAACAGTTCGATGAGTATCAATGCCAAGCAATCCTGAAAGGTCAATAATGTTCAATTCTCTTGATGGAGAAGCTTATATCATGGCCCTATTTGCTTTGGCTTTTAGGCCAGTAAGTGTACTAACTAATATTAGTTATAAATAAATAATCACGTTCCATCTATTTTAGAGTAATGATCTAATGCTAATATTCTACATATCTCCCTGCAGCTTACGGCCCCATATCTTCACCCGTGAAGTACAGAATTTTGAAGCTTAAATTATTGAACATGATGGCATCCTAGTATTGTAATGATGTAATCACTGCAATATAGATAAAAAAAACATTAATTTAATTCTACTCACATTGATTTTACTTTAGAACAAACTCACCCCCCCCCCCTCTTCTATTTCTTCTGTTTCTCCGTTGTTATTCTTCTTTTCCACCTTATTATTCTTCTTGTTCGCATCCTCCGCCCCCTTCATCTACTCTTCTTACTCCTCCTTTTCTTTATCTTTTTTTTCTTCTTCATATCCTTAATCGTCTTTCATTATTCTTTTTTCTCCACCTCATTCTTTTCTGCTGCTTCTTTCTTTTCCCTCCTCCTCCTTTTCTAAGTCTCCTCTCTTATTGTTCTACTGCCCACCTGCTCTTCTAATACGTCTCCTACTGCTTTTCCTTCGTTCTTCTTTTTCTTCTTGCATCTCCTTTTTTTCTCTATCTTTGTGTTTCCTCTCCGTATCCTTCCTCACCACTCATTTCTATTCTCATCCCTTTTTACTGCTCCCCCATTCTACATGTACGTCTGCTTCTCCTTGGTAATTCTCAGTCTTCCCCTCCTCCTCCCAACCTATCGATTCATGAAAATAAAATTAAAATTAAATAATAGATATGTTAACGAAGATAATACTTATAATAGTGAAATGAAGATGATTGCGATAGTAACAGCGGTGATGACGATATCGATAACTATGGGAGGTTATAGACCATGTACAGCACAAGATATAAGGAGCAATTTTAAATATGATTACATGACGATTTCGATACGAAATATCTATCATAGATCTAGATCTAGTACATTAATGTACACTTCAGGGGCGGATCCAGCTTTCGCCAATAAGGGGGCCGAAAAATATTTTCAGCAACATTTTTCTCGATTGGCCGCCATAATTCTATTTTTTGTTTGTTTTTCAGGGGGTAGTCCTAACTGAAGACTGAAGTTTTAAGTAAATGTTAGTTTTTATTGTTATAAACAAGATAAGGTATCTCATGTGGTCATAATATATAATGCGAGCGCGAAGCGCGTGCAAAAAATTCTTTGATATTTTATGTCCTTAGAACTGAAGATTCTGAGCAGTTTTTATAATCATGAACAAAGATAAGTATCCAACTAAACAATGCGAGCGCGAAGCGCGAGCCGAAACGTGAAAATTAAGGGACTCAATTAGGACTGTTTTTACTGATTAGTGAAGAGGATACAAGTATCACCAATTAAATAATGAGAGTGATATTCCGACCTGAAAACTGGACGGTCTAAGCGCGTTTTTATTCAAAATTAAAGAACAAGCTTGTTTGCATGTCTCAAACAATTAAATGCAAGCGCGAAGCACGAGCTTAATTTTTTGATATACTGACATGATACAGGAGCATTTTGACAAATTTTGGAAAGAATTTCCAAAGAGGATAGGTATCTCACAAATAAAACAATGCGAGCGCGCAGCGCGAGCTGAAAATTTTGATATAACAATTTGTGTAAATCAAACAAAAAAGAAAGTTTGATGCGTGAGCTGAAATATTGTGTGCAAATTGATTTCAGAACTGGATATATTAAGTCCCATTTAATCCTCTTGAATGGGATTCATTACACAGGCAATGCGAGCGCGATGCGCAAGCGAAATTTTTTTTATACAAAGTCTGTTTTCCAATTCTTCCCCTCATCTTTTTCTTGTTTCCTTTCGGGGTCGGGCCGGCCGTTACGAGGCTGTAAATTACACATCATGGGTATAATAGCTCTTTCTTACTTTTCTTCCTGCTTTTCGTAGTTTCTATCAAGAAACACTTTTTTCTGCAGGTTGTCAAAAAATAGGGGGGCCGCAGGGCCGGGGCCGGCTCGGCCCCCTCCTGGATCCGCGCCTGCACTTATCTTTGTAGAATAATGAAATCGCCGCTCAATATCGATAATTCTGATGATCGCTAAAACATAAAAGCATACGTGGTACAGTGTGTTATAATATTGCCTCAAAAATACCTGACATTTGATGGAATTCTGTGCTTATATCGCTCATTTCTCAGCACTTTTACGATTTTCTTTCACAGGGCTATTTGGCAAATATTTTTCATTTATACAAACAAACACTTCGTTGGTAAAATTCATTGGATTCTGATCGAACTAATTTTCTGATCGTTACCACAATTGGTATTTATCTTTAATTCCGAACATTACGTTTAATACGTTAAACCAATTAAATGAAGTTATACTTTAGTCTGTTATATGTTTTTATGTTGTACACTCATGCCCCGAGAGGGGATCGATAGTGTGAATAAAATGTAAATCTAAATCAGGGGTGGATCCAGCCTCCGCCAATAGGGGAGGGTGATTTCTTTTTTCACCCATATTTTCCCCGATCGGCCGCCCAAGGTTGATATTTGTTTATTTCTTTGAATTGGTTGTCCCAGTAGCGTAATGATTATTAAAGTTATTTTCTAAGTCTTCGCCTCATCTTATTCACTCGCCTTCCTCCTCTTATGTTTCCCCCTTCTTTTTCTCCTCTCTTTTTCTTTCTTTCCCTTTTTTTTACTCCGCCAATAGGGGGGGGGGGCGGGCCCTATGTAAATGTAAATCCAACCAAGAATTGTGTCTATACAACGTAATGTCTAAAATTCGGGGGCGGATCCATGACAGGGGGAAAAAATAGGTTCGCTTTCAAGGGGGGGGGGCACTCTTCTCTTTTGGCTGCATTTTGCATTACAAATTTTAATTGTGCCTCTCATAATGGGGGGGGGGGGTAGAAAGGTACCGGAAATTTGAGGATGCTGATTCATTCATGGCATACAATATTCAAATAGACGACCACAATTTCGTAAATATCCAGTCCACGCGCATGCGTACTCTCATTCCGAAGACGCAATTCATGAATTTAGGGAAAAATGTTTTTAACCCCCCCCCCCCCCCACCTGATCACGAATTCTGCGAGAACACAACTCTGCTTTCTCATTAATATTGATTTCGATGCAGAGGCAGAAATCGGGATGCGCACGCATTTGGTCAAACAAAAAAAAAAGATTAATATTAATCGATGACAGTCGTTTTTAACACAATCGGACATTGACGTCGAGGGACATGGAATCGCTTATCTGGAGAACCCCTCTCAAATTTCCGAGTTTTTTCCCACTCTTTCAACTGTATTTCCTCCATTTTTTTCACCCTTCCTCTTTTTCCATCCCAATATTATTTTCTTATTTCTCTCTATTTCCCCTTCCTTTTCTCTCCCTTTGACTTCTTAGTTTTCTTTTTCCTCTTTTCACAATCTCTTTTGGTCCCGCTTCTTTACAGCATGAAGATAAAGAAAATTAAGAGACAATATGTTATCCTGGGGAAATTGTTGCCCGTCAAAAATTTTAAGAAACTATTTAAAGCAGTTTCTAATAAATCTTTGTAAATCTTTGATCTATCTATGCCTAATAGTGTCAAGCTGTTCCGGTCATATTTATTTTATCATTCTATTTCCTTCTGTTTTTTTTTTTGGAGGGGGGGGGGGCTCTCGACACTTGTTTGAGATGCGAGTAATAATTAATATTCTAAGTCGACGTGAATTCTACGAATGGCTTGGGCCTAAGAAACGAAAATATGTGGAATCTTATTTCCCCACCTAAGACATCATGAATTGACGCTCTTCCAATTGCAAAAAAGAGGTTTTCATGGTTATTGCAGCAAATTCGTAAGATCAGTAACGATTTATGACATGCGCGTGATTTTTGATTAAGCTACCGTGGCTTTTGAATGCACCCGAACTTCCATCATAGATGCGAACCACAGTTCAGAACAGTGACGCGAACTCTCGATCCGACAGTCAATATGAACATGATGAAGGCACACATTTGTTTTGGTCGTAGAGCTATTTAGAATAGATTCTTCGGCCTTTCGATAGAAATTAAGACTTGCAGGAAAGACGAACAAAAGAACGGTGGCATCAAAGGGCCTTTGATGGCGGCCGTTCCTTTGAAGAGAAGGGAACGTTGGGTGGGAAAGCCGAAGCGAAAACCCGGATGCGGGAAGAACGATGAAGAACGGTGCATGGACTTTTGACAAGCTGCCTTAGAAACACCGTCAAAGGACGCGGCTTGACCGCATTTTCCAGTCGTGTATGTAACGGCACCAGTCGTAGCTCCGTTGCGGTTGTTACCAGAACTATCGTCAGCGTCTCCCTCAAACGGGTAGTAAGCTAGATTTGTATAAAAGATTTTAAAGTACCACATTATCACTCAAATAATCACAACAAATTCAAATGAAAATTTAACATTGTACGACACATGTCAGTTCTTAAGGTAGAATGTACCGAGCAGACGGTGATGAGCACCTGGATCTTAAAGATTGTTTCCCGGATATACAGGCTTTCCATATTTCATCAGATATACTAACATCCAAAAAGATTATTTTGACATACCTCGTTCAACCAAACATTTTAAAATGATAAAGCCAGCGGACTAGATATTACACATGTCAAATATAATACTAGACATTCCGCCCGAAATCGTCTACAAATACCATACCCTAAATCTGAATACAAAAAAGATCATTTTCATTCACTTCAAATTCTATTTTCAATAAACTACCATTGTCCGTACAAAACTCTAAGTCCTTAAATATCTTCAGAAAACTTTGTAAAACTTTCATTTACATGCTCTAACTTTACAACCTGGCCTAATGTGGGAGGGAGGGGTTGGTTGGATATACCACGTGCAGCCACACTTAATTGTGATTTTTGTCTATATTTGTGTTTTTGTTTGTTTTCAATTTTCATTTTAATTACGATTTGTGTATATGTTATCTATTTTCATTATATTCATCTTTTGTTATTTATCCATTTACTATGTATTTGTTCCGCTTTTCATTTATCATGTTTATGTTTCTTTTATTTCGTGGAAGGCTCCATTGTAAAGCATTTTTTTTTAACTGAACGGACTACCCTCCACTGTTCTTTTCATCGATTTTTGTTAAATAAAACATGAATAAATGATAAATAACTTACCTATCAAACAATCATGAGGACAAGATGTGCACGCCCTCACTGTCGATGCAACATACATGATCGTCACTGAGACTATCAGACATGTTAGATGACTTCTTGCCAGATAACTATTGTGATAAAAAATGAAAATAAAGGTAGTAAGGGTGTCATATGGTTATACGGTCATAAGAAATACATAATATTATTCAGAATTTACATACTCCAATCTGAAAAGCGGACATTTTGCGCACGATTTCAAATAAATGACGAGCCTTCAATATTTTCCTTTTGTCAAAGCACTACTAAACCTACCCTAAAAACTTATTTAGTGAAGATGCTTAATACGTTTATACGTGCTGAATAAATACAAAATTGATTCATCAGTTGTTGTTTTTTTTCTTTTTGAAATGTAAACGACTCTTTAAACTTCTGTCGAAAGTTAAATGTAAACATTTAAACAAAGATTTCTTACCCCATATTGTAGAATAGATGAGCACTTATTGTTTTTCAACGAGATGGTTTTACGGCAGGTGTTGACTTGAGAATGATTAAGGTGATACTGAATAGAAAACAAAACTGATCCACTGTTTTATCCTGATGGCGTTAGAAATCATTTGTCATTCTTTATCATGTCTTCTGAAGAAGAGGTCGCGGTCAAGGATAAACACTTATTTCAGCAGGATCCGGTACATATTGAATTAAAAAGAAATTAACTCGAGAATACCAGCATGCGTAGCTTCTTCGTCGAAATGTGAGACAGAATGAACACTTTGCTTTTTTGAAGTGCCGGGGTGATAAGTTCAGCTAAACTAGGAACTTTGAAAATGTCAAATTTGGTCGATATTATCATATTGATTTTAATGCAAAGTGAACTGTTGTAAGTCCGGGTTCACTCGATAGTGATGAAGAAATTGATGATAATGATGATGGTGTTAATAGTCCTCATAATAGTAATAATATACATGCTAAAAATCATAATAATGATACATGACAATAATAATATCCACGATGATGATAATAATGATTACAATAATTATTCTTTATACTCAAATATTGTTTAAGGATTGGTCATTGGCGATAAAGTGTAGTTGCTTCATAAATCATCACTTTTGATAGAAGTAATGCACTTCACCTTCAGCAGATACAGTTATAATGCGCTAAGAAATAGTTTAAGAACGGGCTATATAAAAACGCTATATTTTTGTCCATCTATATCACATGTTCGTATTAAGCACATATCAGGTCAAAAGTAAATTGCTAGAGCAATATAATGTACAAGCCGTACATGTAGTTTACATACGGCCAATCAGTAAAGGAAGCAATTGTCCTTATTGATAAAGTGCATTTTTAACGGAAAAATCTTCATTTTATACCTTTTTTGTATACTCTGTACTGCCTTAATAGGTAATCATATTCGTTTAGGCCTTAAACCTAAATGATTCCAAATATTGAAAATAAAGCTCATGCTATAATGTAATTTTTAAAAATATGATTTGAAACAAAGTTGAAGATCAAACAAAATTCTAGTACATTGGTTTGTAATTTTTAGAATTTATACACACTAAACAATTTTTCTTTTGTTTTTTGCTGAATTATTTCAAGTCATCGTAGTGTTAGAACATGTTAATAGAGGGAATGAGAGTTTGGAAAAAAAAAGGTTTTGTATGCGTATTTTGAAGGTACCAGCGTCTGCATGGGATGCGGATGTTGATGTGGATGTGTGTGTATGTGTGAGGATGTAGGCGTCTGAGATAGTGTCGTGAGTGTGTGTGTGGGTGTTCGTGTAAGTGCTTGTGAGGGTATAAGCGTCTGACTTGAGATCGTGTTTGTAGGATGTGTATTTGTGTAATTGTTAAGGAGTCGAGAATTAGAGAGTGTGTGTAAAGGTGTAGATATCTGGAGGTGCCTTGGCCGAGTGGTCTAAGGCGCCTGGATATACAGTACATGAAAAAGTCCGGGGTTCGATCTCCGGCCGCGGCAGCTATGCCCGTGAGCAAGGCATTTAATATATAATGTTCTTTTATCATGCTTTAAAATAAAATAAATGGAAATGCTATATGCATTATTGGTAACTAGATGTGAACTTTTTTTAAATCTGAGATGAGGTTGTGTACGCATATGTGACACACACACACAGAGCGATTTTACGAGATTTATTTCAGTTTCATACATTTCAGGTCATACATTTCTTACATTTGTACAATGAATTACTTTTATCATCTAGACCTAGTGTATGTCAAAACTTATGCTCAAGGGCAACGACTATAGTGACAGATATTGAATGTGATTGATCAACTATAGGCCTGTGTACTTGTTAGTTGTTAGTGTCTATATTCAAAATTACGAAGTGGATCGATCCCTTTCCCGCAATTTCTTTCTTCTTACCTGTCTTTATCGAGACATCTCTGCTTTCTTGAGATTCATGCAGCTATCACCCCGAATGTTGGTTACAATAATATCGATGATAATGTAAAGGTACAAACGCTTAAGGCGCTTTAAGTTGTTGAGTTTAACTGCGTTTTGAACATGCAACCAACTCGTAAATAGTCAGGTCTGCCCTAAACTTTCTTCCAGAACTGACCACGGTGACTTAAGTCCACCCCAACAAAAAAGTTTGGATGAATAAAAGGAAAAAATCCTACAAGCATTCTATTGCAAAAGTCATCAATCAAAATTGGATGTAGAGCAAGAAAGTTATAACATTTTAAAGTTTTGTTATTTTCACAAAACAGTTATATGCATAGTGATGGTCGGTATGCAAATGAACAGACGGATGAGGTCACCTACTCACTATTTCTTTTATTAGAGGATATACAGTATGAAAACTCTAATTTTCTCGTCATTGTCCAACATGTCCAACAAAAATTTATTCCTCCTTGACCGTGTGGAATTACCATTATTTTAACAAGTTAATAATGAATTGCTGCATAATTTAAACAAAAAAAAGAATTAGTGAGTGAGGGGCATCATCGACTCTCTCATTTGCATATCACTGAGTTGTGCATGAAGCTTTGTGAAAAATAAGCGAAATCTAAAAAGGTCAGACTGATTTTCAGCGGCATGCTTGTTTGATTTTCTATTGATTGAAATCAACAATTTTATGGGGGGGACTTGACCTTTAAAAAATCACATAATAATTCTTCGGTTTAGAAAAGAATGTACCTACATCATGCTTGCTGTTTATCGCGAGCATATTTGGGTTCGAAAAGTAATATGCTTCCTCTGTATGTTTTGTTTGTTTTATTCTTCCCTTCACATGTCTTTTGGTGTGACTGTTTGTGTTGTGGCGTCTCATTTTGGTACTCTGCTTGAATCTTTTTTATATTCTTTCGTTTTATTCTTGGTGATCTCATTTCTAATACCTTTGAGGCTATTAGGGACACCTTTTTCTTAAATTCTTTGCATTCATGTTATTTATGGATGATATTTATGTCTTGTCTAAGTATTAATGATCTATGTAAACATAATTCTATGTTTTTATTGATTTTGTATTTTGAAAGAAAGAAAGTACAGTTTTACACTCTCCCCTTAATCATACTGCTGTGTCAATGAGGACCTAAAATTGAAGATGCTTGTTCCTGACAGGTGCTGATTTGAGATTGATTAAGGTGATACTAAATAGAAAACAAGACCTATACACACTGCAAAATCTCCGGTGTTGACTTAACACAAGCCTGGAATCTATATGTCCACACCAGAGAAGTGTGAAACAAAACTAATTAAGTTTTGGTCTAACACCAGATGGGTGTTTATACAACACCAATTAGTATTAAAACAGCATCGATTGGATTCCAAACTGATGTTCTTTAAATACCTCTCTGGTGTGGACATATATAGATTCCGGGCTGGTGTAAAATCAACACCGGAGTTTTTGCAGTGCACTATTCAATCCTGGTTGTGTTAAATGTCATCGTATTAAGGAAGTATATAGTTCAAGGGTAAAAACTTATTAAGGACAAGAGAATCCGTTACAGAATGAATTAAACGGGATTCATTTAAAATATACCAGCACATATAACTACTTTTTTGAAATATGAGTAAAATTAAGCACTTTTGTTTTGAAATACTAGTATGATAAGTTCAATCAAACTACGAACAAGGTCAGAGCTTGACAATGCCGTTTAAACTTTACTGTAAAGTGAATTGCTCTAAGTCATCCATAAACAGAATGAATTTTAAATGCATGTCACTCATTTTAAAGATACTGATGATAACGATAATTTGATTTCATTTATTTTATCTTATGCATAACGAAGTATTATGTTAGCCAAAATTTTACAAAGATTGTCTGACAATCAATCAGTACAAATGTACATTATAAAACATAAAATTACTTGCGGAAGACGGAATGTCAATGTAAGTAAATATGCCTGAGAATACTATGACAAACCAATGATGATGATATTACTAATGATGACGATTAACATTATGGTAAGATTATAAATACTAACACTACTAAAAATACTAAAACTAGTGGTAGTAGCAGTAATGGTAGTAGAAGTAGTTGTAGTAGTTGTTGTAGTAGTAGAAGAGGTAGTAGTAGTAGTAGTAGTAGTAGTAGTAGTAGTAGTAGTAGTAGTAGTAGTAGAAGTAGAAGTAGAATTAGGGGTAGTAGAAGTAGTCGTAGTAGTAGTACATGTAGTAGTAGTAGCAGTAGTAGTAATAGTAGTAGTAGTAGTAGTAGTAATAGTAGTAGAAGTAGTAGTAGTAGCAGCAGTAGTAGTAGTAGTAGTAGTAGTAGCAGCAGCAGCAGTAGTAGCAGCAGTAATAGTAGTAGTAGTAGTAGTAGTAGCAGCAGCAGCAGCAGTAGTAGTACAAGTAGTAGCTGAAGTGTTATAGCAGTGATATTAATAGCAGTGATTTAGTGTTAGGGTTAACCCTATAGTAGTAGTATTACTATTATTGTTGGTGTTATTGTTATCATTATCTTTATTGATGTTATCATTGGTTTCATCATCTTATAAAGGATTGTTCATTGACCCACTAAGTCAAAACCATCAAGGCTGAGTTACCCGCATTTTAATGTTCCTAGACCACTGAAATCTATCAAATATGGCAGAATTATGAAATAGTGAAATTCAGGACCAACTGTTTTTGTTTTTGTTCTGATGAATTTGGGTGATTAATGTTATTTTCTAATCAATTTTATCGACACGATACTTTGCACAACACTTTAGGTAGTGAAGTTGAATGTTATTCTAAATGTTATGAACAGCAAGATAGCCGTTGTAATTTGCACGTATTTCAGTGGTATGAATAATATTCCCAGTTTCTTAGCATGTTGACATTATATGCTGCAGAGCAAAATCCCCGTTCTCCACGACATGGATTTCCAGTCTCTGATCTTCATACAAGAAATTTCTTGTAAATATATTCCATCTTTTTAGCGACATTTGAGCTTATGAATGTCCGGTATGAGTTTGTGTGTTTGTTTGTATAGTTGTATGTGAGTGTGGGGGGTATGTGTGCGTGTGTAAGGGAGAGAGAGGGGTCTTGTTGATGGAGAGCAGTCCATGTTGGGGGAAGGGGCCGATTTGCTATTCTTCTTCTTCATCATCATCATCATCATCTTCTTCTTCTTTATGTAGACCTGCATCCAAAACATATACGCAAGGGTAGTGGCCATGTCATCGGAAATGATTAAGAACAACGAAAGAAACAATGGTGATGGAGGCGGACTACAATCCTACGACAGACATTGCCACTGTGTTAAAAACTCACTTTGAAATGTCTTTTCATACCTGCCGAGTGTCCCTATTGCAACTCATGTGTTACTATCTTCGTGAAATATTTTCACGAAGATAGTAACACATAGAAGATAGTAACACATGATAAGGATCCTATATGTATTGATAAGGATCCTATATCTAAAAGTTTCTGAGTATTTTTAGCGTCGCCAAGTATCCTATGGTCTGATCATGCTGACAGGCCGAACAAAATAAAATCTCAGCGTGCCCGTTCATCATTAAATGCTATACAATGAGACTAAGCATTTCAGAAATGTCAAGTTCTACGATGTTGATGTTATTCAAATGTTTCTAAAATAATAATGATGTTTATCATATCCAATTAAATGTTATATAATGGAGAACAATATTCAAATTTGTCAATAAGGTGCTTTGCTTAACTGAATGAAAAATGTCAATTATCTTTTTCTTGAATGTAACACTTTGATAGCAAATGACCTGTCAAGTATGTCAATAAGTAATAGCTATTACCAGAGAATTATAAAATAAGAGAGAAAACGATTCTCCGAATACAATTTTGATAAGATGCGTAATCGGGAGTTTTATAGAGATCACGTGATATCCATTCGTGCGCATTGTCTGCGTTGTCGGTATGTGAATTTATACAGCGGATCATTCCCTATTCCCGCCATTTCTGTCTTGCCTGTCTCTCTCGAGCCATCGCAGCTTTCTTGAGATTCCTGGCCATTATTTGTATTTCTGCATTCGTAATCCATGAGACGGTGACAATCTATTCAATTTCATTATTTATCGGAATTTTAGTGTTTTAAGGATAAGGACCAGATTGCTCGATTTTTTTTTCAGTATATTCACATCTTCAGTAGATAGTAAATATAACATAATGGTAAGTAAATACATCTTTAACATTTTTATAGCTCAATTTTGTATACATCACTATCGATACGTATATATTAGAGGGCAATCATTAAATACATTCAAATGTTTAATTTAATTCTCCGTTTAAAAATTAATCAGGATACTGCCTATATACAATATTTGTTTTAATTCACCTCACAAACATTGAGGTATGATTCCATCATCTTATTCCTTGTTATTGGTGTTGAATGTTATTTAATTTGATCAATGAATTTAATTTTGTAACGAAAGGTTTCAAGAAACGATATCTATTTTACTACAAATGTTTCGGACACGGGTACGGGTAATAGAATGACGCACGTGTATGTGCAGTAGTTTCATGGCATGCAATAAGCCTGTAGCCCACGTGCATGTATGCTAATGTATTTAGGTGTGGCTCTTGCCGGAAAGAAATCGTGCAACCGTCCTTTTTCATGTGATGATGTTCGCAATGACTAATATTATTTTCAGTCCTTTTCTAAAACCTACTGGCGTACAGATGAGGGGAGGCTATCACGATTAAGAAAAAAAGACGAAAGGAAAGAAAAGGAAAGAGAGAAGGGAAAATTTTCTGAAAAGTATGTCAATACGTATCACAAAATTTGATTTTTTTTTTAATTAAAAATGTCGAAAATTTGTGCTCGCTCGCAACTTTTTAATAAATTTTACGTGATACGCCTTACCTACAATGTAGCCCCCTCAAAATTTTTGACTCATTACGCCACTGCCTCTACCGTCATTGTTTGACGAGCACTGTTTAATCTTTATCCTAATTTCCTCCATATGGGGATACGGTGTTTCGTTTGAAATACCATTAAATATTGATGCCCTAACCCCGTCTACCCCCTCTCCTCATGCACTGAGTTGAGTTCCTTTACTTAAAAAAAAACACAAGTGATACTCTAAATTATAATCACAAATATCAATATTTTTCTTCGATTGTGGCTTTGGGGAATGACCATGATCATTAAAACATGATATTATTGATTTTTGTTATTCTTACATTTCACTTATTGTTTTATCATTTCGATTATTTGGATAAAATATGATTCATGTCGTTGAATTGATTTAATTTATATTTGTTTGAGTAGTAAAGGATGCTAAAAAGATGTTATGATGTGTCTCATCAACAATCTGTCTCTCCTGGGTTTTTTCTGTAAATGCAATTACATTCATTGATACATTATTGATACTGATTATTTAATCAGTGAGTCATCCCCCTTCAATTGGACACTGCAAACCCTAATGTCTTCCTGCTAATCCCATTTGATTATTTTTTTACAGTAAACGGAAGAAGATTGATGTCGTATAATATGTTTTTGTACAATTTCCTGTATTATGAATAATTGTGTGTCTTTATGAACAGTGTTTCGATTGACTATTTGCAATGTACCATTACTTCTATGATTTGAACTGAATGAAATTAATATATCCTATTAAAACAAAATGAAATCAAACTGATTGCATGATAATGATAATGTCGACAATTTTCTAACCACTTTATTCTTCACATTACAATAAAAAGATCTATGTAAGAGCACCCCAATGCTTAGACCTGTTAAATACCAATTAATGTCCTGGCCTGCAAAGAAATAGAAGCCAGCAAGATTTTTACACGAATAATCCGATATCATTGAATATAAGAAGATAAATTCATCTTGGGGTATCCCTCGATCTAAGCACACTGAGAATGCTTATGTGCGAAATCCAAGCCATACAAGAACACGGGTCAACACACCTGATATACCTGAATGTAATTAATTCGTCTGCATCAGATATGTAAATTGGTGCTGACATTTTCCCTTAGAGGCGCCACGGGGAGTTTATCTGCTTTATCCCCATCTATGTGATTTCTTGTACGGTTATTGAGTGCGGTTGGCGTCCCTCAAAACAGGGATGTTTATGATAATCTTGATATTTGCCTGCCCTGGATGTGCTCGTTTCGGTTTGAACCACGATAGTTGCCTCTTTGCTATCATCAAAACTGTGATGGAGTATGTTTAACATAATTCATATATTCTAGTATTTCTTCCCAAGACCTTTGTACGGTTTGTTAAAATAATTTTTTTCATTCCTTTTTTGGTAACTTAACTTTCGTTCCCTTTCTTTCCTTTTCACAGTGGCATTAGCCTTGTTTTTCTCTTTTTTTATGCTTCAAATCAATACATAGTGTGTTTATTCCAACCATTACATTTCACAAATGACATTTTCTTTTTTCCCCTTGAACTAACACCATTAATAAAAGAATTCAAAACACCTTACCTGCCTAATATGAAAATAGATTATGCACTTACAATGGACCAACTCAGTGCATGTCTTAATGTCCTTTGCACATGTTTTATTGTGAAGAAATAAAGAAGAATTTTGGAAGAAAGATTTATCAATTTTGATTTTTGATGTAACCTCTTAACCCTTTCAGGACCTTGATATAAAACAGTGTTTCTATACTTATCTCGTTTTCGCTTGAATAGATATGTTTCAATAAAATAAAGCTATTATTATTATTAGGCAGTAAAGAATGTTGGAGATGGAGCTTATTTTTGGCAATATTATAGTTATTTTACTGGATACATGTGCATGGATATTTAAAAACATGATAGAAAGCAATTTACGAGTAAGGGATGGTGATTATTCTGGCTAGTCAGTCAGACGAATATCCCTTGGGGTAAACCAAGTCAGCATGACGTTACATGAGTCATCAACATTTCATTTAAAATGTCTCTTGTTGTCTGCAGTAAAGAACATTCAGGAATCGGGACACATACCCGCCATGCCCACTTCTCTTCAAGAATATAAGCTACACCCCCCCCCCCCCTCCCATGAAAGAGAGAGTGGGGTAGTGGTGAAATGATTGTAACGATCTCATCCTTTAAAGATAGGAAAGAAGAAAAACTCTGTTAAATTTCCGAGTTATTTTCATCTTACTGAAAGGAATATCATAATGAAATTATTACTGTAAAAACAGTTTATTTTTCAGATATCCTTATATTCAAATATTTTTGAACATTTTTGTGTAATCTTATACTTTTATTTCGGTATATTTCAAGTATAGCGTTGATTTTCCAAAATAATACTGCAAACATTAATACTTGCATGCATAATTTTCAACATTTCTTAACCACCTTAAATAAGTGTCTTTACTGGTTTGTTCCATGACAATATATCGATCTGACTTAATGTTTATTATCTTTATTGCATTCGAAGCATCTTCACGTAATTCCGGTGTCAAATTTGAATAGAGGGCTTAATGCTGTACAAGTGAGCAAAGCGAGATAAGAATTTATTAAACAGTTTGGGTTGCAAAACTAATAACTGCTCAACGGTCAACACGAGACTTAGGAAGAAAAACAAAATGATGTCCGCTGTGTTAACTGTGACGCATCGATACGTAACGCCGAGACTAGATCATCAAGACACGCTTGATAAATATGCAAAGTGCAAATAAATTAGGCCCAGTTTCTCCTCGACTCGGAGGAGGGTACATAGAGTGATGGGGGGCAAGTGAATGGATTTTTCACTCTGGGCAAACGTTATGGTTTACCAATCACAGGTGTACTGGTGGGGAGTGGGGGGTTGATCGAGCCCACACCAACCACCCCCCCCCCCCCCATAAACGAATAACATTAGGAATAATGCTGCTACTAGAAATAGTAATAGTGAAAATGATAATAGTAATTATTATTATAATAATAATGATGATAATAATAATAATGATCATTATTAGTATTATTATTACTATTATCACACTAATATTTTGTTATTGAAATAACCACAATACTAAAGAATAGCTTATTGAAATAAATAGAAATCAAATAATAGAAAAATACAAGAATAAATGTTTAAAGATTTTTACAATCTGTACAAAACAATAAATGAATATAAACATCACCAAATTCGTGTTCCTTATCTATTTTATTTTGAAATGTGATTATTTGAATCAAATTTTCTTTCTCTTCGGTTTGATTAGATTGTTCAGGGCCTACATATCAACATTATTTAAAAATATAAAAGGTGTACATTTGTGGGGCTTGCTTGCTTCGATCTATCAATATCTATCACCAATAATACATCATATTCTGAGTCAGCCGCTAGTTTCATCGTGTACGCCCGTTACAAAATGATCAGAAATTTACAAAATAGTGCTTATCATTGAGATGACTTCAGTTTTTTCAAATGAAAAGACATGGTCTTGCATTATGTGGCGTATCTGCAAAGGTTGATGTTCGTACTAAACAAGGGAAACTTATTAACAAAATATACATTCACGTCTCTCCGCCAGATGTGTCTGTATTTCAACGTTTCCCTTTGGGACTATGGTGACGACTTTTACTGGTTTTCACCCCTCTCGTTAAATTTATTCCCAGGTTGTGCACACTGTGAGAGTTATCTTCGCTCCCGAAACTTCAGCAATCTCGATTTCCTTAACAGTTGGGAAAGTCATTTCTCTATTAAAAAATAATAATTTGGTGTGTCTAATTCACTTTAGCATGAGTCACTCCATTCTGATCTATGTATTTTCTATTCTTTTGTGTTTTATTCGTTCGTCAATCCATATTCGTCACTTCATTTGGTAAATACGTTACCGTCGAATATGAAAGATACATGTAAAATCTTGAACCTTATTTACTAGAGTGCACAAACTGATTGTCCCATACCCCTCTGTGAATACTGTAGTTTTAGCTGCTAAGAATTACAGTTGCTAATATGATGTACCTTATAAAAATGATAATAATAATAATAATAATGGTGGCTACTTATATAGCGCACAGGTTCACCTTTCGGTGCTCATGGCGCTTCAAGGAAAATAAACACAAAACACAACAACAATAGAATAGAATTTGAATTCTCCTGAATAAACACAATAAACACAATGATTTATTAATATTGCTCACTTCTCTACCTATTTGGGTAACCTCAAAGTAGCATTAAACAATCGTCTTCATTTTTTTCGAATGAAACAAAAGAAATTGTCAAAATGTATATGTCATTATCAAATTTCTTGTTCTTACCCCTTAAATTTGAGAGCGCTTTACTCATGACACAGTAGGTCCATGCTCATTTGCACCATGGTGAGCATTACTTGCTCACATGCTTACGTGAATGACTGCCACCATGTCATCTCTGACTCATGGCGCCGCAGACAGAGTTCATTATCCCCCCCCCCACCATCCTCGCACCCTTTGCCTCCACCGGACACTGAAGGAAGCCTCTTATCGTGCTTTACCCTCTGCCTTATCCACCAAACGTGACTCATATATTTCCTCATCTTCATTTCGTAAGGAAAGGATGCTCCCTGATGATTAATCAGTTGAATGATTTTTGTCTCCTCCTCGTCCCATATTGAGAAGCTCAATCATACCTCTTCTGATTCAACAAGGAATAATTCATGACAGACATGTTGTATTCATATCATTATTTCTGCAATTTCCCAAAAGAATCCCTCTTTTGATTTGTGTGATGCATTTTGTTTTATCTTATAAGATAACAGATCTCCGCTCGAATAAAGTATAAAAGAAAAGTGATTACATATGCTTTCAATCCTAGTTTTCCTTTCATCACTTTCCATCTCTTTCTCTCTCTCCCTCTCTCTCCATCAAACTTTCTCACCCTTACTCCATCTCACTCTCTCTTTAACTTTGTTCTTCCTCTTTTCTATTTTTTTCTGTGTTTCTTTTCCTTCAATTTCCCACTCGTTTTATTCCTTTTCTACAACTGCCCGTCTTTCTTTTCTTTTATTTTCTTGGTGTGTTTACTAATACTTGGCTGCGATTTATTCTTCTCTTTTCTCTGTTTTATTTGTTTTATTAAAAATTTCAAATTATTTGTGTGGTATTGGGTGTGTTTTCATGTGTGAGTGTGTGTGTGTGTTAGGGTGGGTGTGTGTGTTTGCGTGTCTTTTATTCTACCTATATCTCTATATTGATAAATATATTGTACATTATCTCTGTCACACACGCGCACTCACCGCACACACTATCCAATATTTCTGTCCCCGTTTTTCATACACATGCACACACCCTCCCATGTCTTTCCACCCACACACTACCATCATTATATTGCACTATCAATCTAATCGAGGATAGTCCACAGACAGACCTGGGGTGTCCTCAATTTTGATTTGATATGTCCTCCATTGGAGATTAAAACTCACACGGACACGCCCACATTAGATACGCACACGCCCTATTACGCCATCCTTACCAGCATTCACCTTTACGTATTTTCATTAATAATAATAATGATAATAGGCATTTATATAGCGCCATCTATCTAGAAATATTCTATTCCAAAGGCGCATTATGTACCCCCCCCCCCCCCTACAGTACAACATTGTGCTAAAATGAAGGTGCAAAATAATGTTACTACATTTTGTTATTTTCTGCAGATGTAGTGATCAATCAAGGTTAATTTTATATTTTATTTCAATTCTGCTTCCCGTAATTATTGCCATGGCAATTATTCTATAAATGCTACCAACGAACCTTGATTGGTCATAATAGTCTACGTGTCCGTCCTATCTTTCAGCGTGAGTGTATCTCAGTCCATGTCGGCCAAGCCGGAGTTCAGATTGGGAATGCTTGTTGGGAGTTGTATTGTCTCGAGCATGGCATACAACCTGATGGTCTCATAACCGAAAAGACTGATAACAATGGCAGAGGTGACGATTCTTTCAGTACCTTCTTCAGCGAGACATCCAAGGGCAAACATGTTCCTCGAGCCGTGTTCGTTGACCTCGAACCCACCGTGGTTGGTAAGTTTGATATTCATCGGACATTACTTTAGTTGTAAATATCAATCCGTTTCGACCTCTATAGCGTCGCAAGCAAGAATTCTGTAGATCAAAGTCAGTGATGCATAATTTCTTGGGATCTATTTGCATATTTTCCATATAATATATTCCTATTTAACCACCTAGGTCTGCACTTTCTATAAGCACTTAAAAAACTTTCGATTTTTCCAGGTTCCAAAGAAACAATATATGATCCTCCATGCATTGATATCATATAATTTAGATTTGAAATGCTGTGTTTTCTAGATCAAATTAATTCGACATTTTCAAAAATCATTAGCAAAAAGGAAACAAATAAAGTCAATCGAATAAAACCAAACAAATCTGAAAGAAATAAAGGAAATTGTCAATCTTTGAAGAGAAAATGCTAGTTTCTTAGCGCCAATGCCACCGGTGCTTGTGATGCCTTGCCTTGTGGTGTTTGCGATTGGGTGTTGGCCATTGACCACGAAGAATTTGCAAATTTCCGAAGACGAATCTTTTATTCAGAGTCTAAGATGCTGCGAGTAATTGCAGCATTGCATTTCCATCTCCCTTCTATTCACTTTGGCTTCATCGTTCCCTCGTATTATGCTTCCCCTTTTAATCCAGATGAAATCCGTCATGGGTCGTACAAGAAGCTGTTCCATCCTGAACAGATGATCACCGGAAAGGAGGATGCTGCTAACAACTACGCCCGTGGTCACTACACTGTCGGCAAGGAAATCATTGACATTGTCCTCGATAGGATAAGGAAATTGGTAAGCAAATAAAACAAAAGTACAATGTAAAACATTCTTTGTCGCCAGTTGTATAATTGTGATTGTGTTTATAATGTAAATATTTTCAAGATGTTTCTAGAGATAACAACATCTGCTTTAATTTGTCTTAACCATGTTAACGGTTTGACTTGAATAAGAGAACTGATGAAACATGTCATCTTGCTAAAACATTCATGGTCATGGAGCTCGAATTCATTTTTACACAGACAGGACAGACAAAAGATAGTGGATGCAAAACCGAGAAACACTGACAAGGATCAATTACTGTGAACAATTATAACGCCATTGAGCAAAACTTTTAATTATATAAGATTTGCTTTCAATAAAAGCTCTTTTTCAAATGTTTTATCTCTTATTTCAGGCTGATCAGTGCACTGGATTGCAGGGATTCCTGATCTTCCATAGTTTCGGAGGCGGTACTGGGTCTGGCTTTGCCTCGCTGTTGATGGAACGTCTCTCCGTTGACTACGGTAAGAAGTCTAAGCTTCAGTTTTCTATCTATCCTGCTCCTCAGGTTTCGACAGCAGTTGTAGAGCCATACAATGCAGTCTTGACCACTCACAACACCCTTGAGCATTCTGATTGTGCTTTCATGGTCGACAACGAGGCCATCTACGATATCTGTCGCACTAATCTTGACATCGAGCGTCCCTCTTACACAAATCTCAATCGTCTTATTGGACAAATTGTTTCTTCCATTACGGCGTCTCTGCGATTCGATGGCGCCCTCAACGTTGATCTAACAGAGTTCCAGACCAACTTGGTGCCATATCCTCGGATCCACTTCCCACTGGCCACCTATGCTCCAGTGATCTCGACAACCAAAGCAATCCATGAGCAGCTGAATGTGGCTGAGATCACCAATGCTTGCTTTGAGCCGAATCAACAGATGGTGAAGTGTGATCCCCGCCGTGGTAAATACATGGCCTGTTGTCTTCTATATCGAGGTGATGTGGTTCCTAAAGATGTAAACTCTGCCATAGCAATCATCAAGACAAAGCGCAACATCCAATTCGTCGACTGGTGTCCAACTGGCTTCAAGGTCGGTATCAACTACCAGCCACCCACCGTGGTCCCTGGTGGCGATCTCGCGAAGGTTCAACGTGCCGTCTGCATGCTGAGCAACACCACGGCCATCGCTGAAGCTTGGGCTCGTCTCGACCACAAGTTCGATCTGATGTACGCCAAGCGTGCCTTTGTTCATTGGTACGTTAGTGAGGGTATGGAAGAAGGGGAGTTTGCAGAGGCGAGGGAGGATCTAGCAGCTCTGGAGAAGGATTATGAAGAGGTCGGTGTAGATTCCGGCACAGGAGAGGATGAAGAAGACGCTGACGAGATGTAAATCCATCACACTACATGCATCTGCTGGCTTGCATAGTTGTAATGAAAATTAATTCAAATCTAATTGGTAAATTTCATTAAAATGAAATAATTCATTAAATTCATGGTAATTTATTTTTCCTATCAAGCTTGCCACCGACGAACAATCTCGTATGCTATCATAAAAATACATGTGTATTACTTGACCATGACTTGATCATGAATCATAAATTATCATGGTAAAGTATTATATTATTACTAGATAAAGTAAACCAATATACCATTGATGTTTTGCAGTGCTTTGTTATCTTTGTAATTGTATCTTTGTAATTACAAAGAAATGTCGTATATGTTTCATACTGTTAAATGTATTAAGTCTTTTACGCGAGTTCTGTATCATGTTTCCCCTTTTCTTTGCATTTGAATTCCTTTTAAACTAATGTTTATCATGCTTAATGATGCAATCACGGATGATCGTCTTCTGTATACATAAATGACTCCAAACTACAAAGTAGTCTACTGATATTTCAATTTGGTATTATGTGTATGTCATGTATGTGTTCTGTATAATATTTCATGCGTTGCGATTCGATTTTATTTACTCGTGGCGATTGTTTCTGGAATTTTCGAGTTGGTTTCAGAATCGATGGAGTTTATGATTATGTCTTCCATTATTTATTGGTATTCTTTCGAACAAAAGATTGCTTGCTTCCACTTCACATCCGTTTTTAATGTGCTTAACTTTGAAATGTTATGGAAATAATTGTATATGGAATTGCAGTATATATGTAAATGGCCCAGCTGTACTACATGGTTTCAAACTAAAGATGATTCGTAGTACTCTTCCAAGCAGAGGTGTAAGGTAAATAGTAAGTATTACTGACAAAAATTATAATGTTATCCATATGAAACATCATTCCAAACTCTTAAAAAAGTAGAATAGCTAATAGAAATATGTTAATGTGATAGTAGTAATATATACTGTAGAAATAGTGTGTAGTAGTAGCATCATTGGCATGCATGAGCATTATTTTGTAGAAAACGTTTGTAGTAGTAGAACTTTTACCATACACCCTCGATAACTCGCAATGTAGAACAATGTGGTGGTGGTGGTTACGAAGGCCCTTTTCAAATGCATAATCAGATACGTATCAGTATCAAAACGATATATTATTTATAACTGAAGTTGTACTAGCACTGGAAGAGCCGAAGAGGATATGCTTCTCCATACTCCATAATGATCGTATTTGCTTTATCAATAGTTGTCGGATAGCATGGAAAATGTTTATAAAATGAATTGTAATGAAAGAAGCAGCAGCAGCAGCACTATTGATCGTAAGCAGTATAGAAGTGGTAGTAGTAGAAGTAGTAGCAGCAGCAACAGCAGTAGTAGTAATAGCAGCAGCAGTATCATATAGGAGAAGTAGGAGAAGAATAAGAAGAGGACGAGGAGGAGAAGAAGAAGAAAGAGAAGGAGAAAGAGAAGAAGAAGAAGAAGAAGAAAAGAGGAAGAAGAGAAGAAGAAGAAAAAAAAGAGGAAGAAGAGCAGAAGAAGAGGCGGAGGAGGAAGTAGGCAGTTAGCTGTATGCTTTTTACATTTAACACTTTCATAAATGAATGGTGCAATACAACGGTAAGTATCATTTGTAGTTTTTATTGTGGTACTGAGAAATATTATTAGTAGAGGAAGTATTAGTAGTAGGAGGAGTATTAGAAGAGCAGGAGTAGTAGTAGTAGTAGTAGTAGTAGTAGTAGTAGTAGTAGTTGTAGTATTAGTAGTAGTAGTAGTATAAGGAGAAGTAGTAGTAATACCAGTAGTAATAGTAGTGAAAGCAAAAAAAAGAGGGAATTCAAAGTGAAAAAAATGTGAAAAGGGGTGAAGAAGAAAAAAAACAAGAAGCAATATAATAAAAAAAAAAAGAAAGGGGGTTAAGAATCGTTTGTGTTGGATCATTAATTACTTCTAAATTAGATGAGACTAGTAAAAATTCTTACCAATAATTTCAATTTAGCATACAGGTTTGGTAGATCATGCTTTTCCCCAAATTCATTAAGTTGCCGCCACTACCACCTCCTCATTATTTCTTTTAAGTATATGAAAATGGGCGCGCACCTAACAATGATCTCATTTTCTTCCCTACATTTTAATTAGAATTCGATATTAGAGCTTGGTAGTAAGGCCCTTAAAAATAATATACATGTATGATCGCATTCAGAATATCAGGCATGTTACATGTAGTTTGCATCGTAGCTGGACTATGCTTTTGAAACTAAATAAGTATGTTAGCATGTATAAGTTATACATGGATATAAAGCCTTCCAAGCCCAAATTCTTATTGAACTGAGTTCAATTTTTTTTTTCTTATATGATCACGATACTGAAATGCCATTCCGTTTATAATGTATTCACTTTGGATTGCAGCTGTGTGGTTAAAATGAATAAACATGGATATTAAGCTGTATCTGTTTTGATTGGTTTTCTTTGATGCATGTTCGCGGAATGTATTTTGAAATCACTCTTAAAATAAAATGAATTTAGTTTCGTGACTGTATTAATCAAAACCTGGTGCCGGAACCCACTACCAGATACATGCATAGGGGAAGGCGGGGTAAGTTGAGCATAGGGGCAAGTTGAGCCACCAGCCCCAGGCCAATAATGAATGAGTCAGACATTGTGGTGGTGTCATGTATTGATGACCCATAGCATAACCCCTAACCCCACCACATTGTTTCCAACTTTGAAACAAAAAGTAGTTTTTTAAAGGGAAAAATATGAATTTCAGCCAAAAAAGTAAAAAAGAGTGTGAAATAGATAAGTACTTTATAAACACACACGTCTTTAAATATAATAAAGACATGATAACAACATTATTAGTCCAGGTATGGATCTTCATTCTTGTCATAGTCTTTTATATGATGGATGCATAATAAATGTGTGGATACAAAATTATCGCACTAAGTTCGGACTGGGGTAAGTTGAGCCAAACAGCATGGGGCAAGTTGAGCCATGGTAATTCCTATGGTAATGTATCTTAAAAAAACAAACAAACCATAAAAATCGATTGAAATGCAGGCTGAAAGGAGCAAATTTACATGACTGCTCTTTTCCTTTTACAGGATGTTAGTATTTATAGAGAATTACCAAGTGAAAAGACTTTAAACAAAAAATTGACATGCTGGTTCTCCCCCCATACATTTTGTACATAGTTTTTGTGGCTCAACTTACCCCAGAAGGTGGCTCAAACTTACCCCACATATGGGGCAAGTTGAGCCATTTGACATCTTATTTTTCAAAGGTCACGATGACTTTCAGTGTTGGGGTAGAAAGTTATATATAGGTGGAAAATATTTCAGAAGAATCAAATTTCAAGGCAAGGTACTTATTTCGACAAGATTATTAATCATATCAATTCTAACATGCAAAAAGCAAAAACTGTCACAACTTACCCCGCCTTCCCCTATATATTTTTCTTAGCCTCTGCATGTCCTAAGACATGACGAGTGCGCCATCTCGTGATGAAACATAACATGTAGAAATCCAACATGTTACACTCTTCAACCATGGACCCACTACACTAAAGCCCCTTTTACACCTTCACGGATGCAACACGGATCTCAGTCCGTGATGATCCGGGGTGCCAAATTTGTATTTTCCTAGCATTCCCGGAGTGAGTACGGAGTTAACTGGTTATTAACACGGATATGTACGGAAAAGTACGGAGTCTACAAGGATAGGCAAGGTAGCAATAGGGATCCTGTTTGATATGCTCCGGGAGCCCACACGGAATACCCGGATGATCACGGATGTTACTGGGTCTTTACACGGACCTTCACGGTTGCTCACATTCTGTACTGGGATATATCTTGCTAGAATGAAGTTTCGTCCCTTTTTGCAACATCTGGAGCATGCTCGTGCTTGGTTATGAATACGGACTATTGTTCATGTACGCAAACAATACAAACATTTGACCCCGGATAAAGCCGGTATCAACAAGGATCACCCGGTTCTTACAAGGAGCCTCCCGGATGCATTCGGTAGCTACACGGATGTACAAGGAGGCTAGAAGGATGAACACGGATGATTATCAGTCCGTGTACTCCGGGATGAAAAATTGAACATGTTCAATTTTTCTCCCGGACATGCCGGTACATCAAGGATGGCGCCGGATGAGTAGCCGGAGTGTACACGGTAGTCCCGGACTGTACACGGATGACCCCGGATTGACAATCCGGGATGATCCGTGTTGCTTCCGTGAAGGTGTAAAAGGGGCTTAAGAAGTAGGGTCCATGATTCAATTTTTAAAAAAATTTGTCAAAATGTCGAATTTTTTGGTAAATATACTCTGACCAAATAAAGACAGAATCAACTGACAATAGGGGATTCAGCGCCAGTCCGCGCGGCCTATTGGTGTTGGTGTTGGCGGCAACATTTTGATTGCGTTTTCTTGCTCTAAAACGTATGCTGAGTTTACACACCGTCACCAAAAGGTCAACACTGAACTTGAAATCACATTTGTTCTTTTTTCCGTTTTCTTTGTGGATGGGGTTGTACCTTGGTAAAAAAAAACGGTAATATTCACCAACGTATTGGTCATTTTGTATTTTGACAAATCCTTGTGAAAAGTATACCCATAGAGTTAAGTGTTAGGGGTATGTAACTCTGTTTGAGTATACCTCAGTTTCGTGTGCCTTAATCCATTCTTAGTTTATGGAGAAATCCAAATTGACAGTTCTAATCTCGATCTATTGGAATGATCCCCCAAAAGCAGTTTTTTCTTGCAATTCCTTTCTCTAAGGACTAAAACCATAAATTAAGTCCTTTAAACACATTATAGGAAACAGGCAAAGTGAATGAACATAATAAGGAGAGATTTTTTTAAAAAAGAACAAGAATAAAAATAGGGGAAAAAAAGGAAAAGAAGAAGAGGAAGGTAAAGAAGAGGAAAAGAAGGAGAAGGAGGAGGAGAAAAAGAAAAGGAAGATTAATGGGAAGAGGAAGAAGAAGGAGAAGAAGAAAGAGGAAGAAGAAGAAGAAAAAAGACAATATAGGGAAAAGGGGTATATCGAGGGAGAATAAAAGAATGGAGAGAATCAAATCACGTAAGGGGAGAGAGAAATATCAAGAACCAAACAGAACAGTACACTCAAAAAATGAACAAGAGGTGAAAAGAAAGAGGGGGAATGATGCAAATTAAAGTTTAATTAATGAGAGAAGTATTTTCCCTTTATGCAAACTGTGTAAATTTCAATTGTATAATATTTTTAGAATCGTCCTGCTGCACTGGAGGAGATGACAAATGGCCATGTACAGTACATCCGTACTTTGCTTCATTTGCAAATATATTCACTACGTCAGAAAGTTTTCCAAGAGACAGAGAGGGGGCGCTATACCTTTGAGTGTTGCTTTTGTTCTGAACCATATAGTGATGTTTAGTTTTTCCATGGTCCATGGTTTTTCCAAAGTCACCTTATAATACTACACGCTTTACTCAATTTAATCCATTTAAATATAAAAATTCATTGGAAACAAATAGACAGGTGCAGATTTTCTACTCATTTCATCTTTATTCGATAGATATTTCAAGTAAAAATACATTTACTATTCATAACCAAAACATTGAACCAAGTAGTGCTAGCTTCACGAACTTCACATTACGTATTTCATGTATTAACTCTCCATTTCTTTCTTACACAGTTTTTACCCAATCTAAGTGCCTCAAATCTAAAAGCTCCCTAATATTTATGCAAGTATCCCGACCCAATTCGCTGTAGAATGAAAGCCTTATTCGAAAACACAAATTTTCTATATTATATTGGCATTCAAATATCAATAATTGCTGTCTCGTAAGCAACAATGTAGCAGATACGTTACATACTGTATAAAGTATATATCAATATTTTTTTCTCAGTTCTTTGAATTAGCATGTTTTATAAATTATTGTTAATTTGTCTAATAATCATACGAACAAAATATCGACTTAATGGGCATAGCTAAATTATTGAGACCAAGCAACATACATATATCATAGTAACTTCACAATAATATATCATTCTGTTTAAAAAAAAGTCACTTTTCATCACAAAAACCATACAACCATAAAATATGAAATACGGCTAGAATTTTACCATGCCAAAGGACAGATAACGAACATCGTTAAGAAATAAAAATTCATACCTAGTTTTGACATCCATTTAGGTAACCTGGTGTCATTACGAATAATGATATACAAAACAATTTGTACACATCCTTAAGAAAGCACATAGTTAGGATATCAAAATACCATAAAAAGATCAATCGTTAAAAAAATGACAGTATTCATCACGTTCTTGAAGAGGCAAATTTATTACTCTTCTTTCACAATCATCACTGCCGTAAATTTGGCGCCAGTCGGGGGCCATAAACCCCAAATATTTTCACGAACAAGATAATAAGGTAAGAAACGAAAGACAAGGAATATGAAAGGGAATGATATTATTTACTGAGAATTATTTCAAAATATTTTACAAATTCATATTTTGCACTAACAATTTTACCATTTTTGCTCGCTCGCTTGCAGCTTTTTTAAAGAAATTTTGCCCCTTGCGCCATGTCCTACCCTCTTAAGGTTTTTGGCTCACTACACTACTGTAAGACGTTACTGTTCTGAACATATCTTCACATGTTTAAAATTATGAGTTGTATGAATTCTTGCAAAGCAATATGAATCAAATTACATCTGAATTAGAGGGGCGGACTGCCGTGGGGCTGCCCCAGGGTATCTAAACAGGAATGATCACGGTGATACACTCTAAAAAATGGAATGTTAAATCAACATTTGAAAGGTTGGAGGAGTGACAACATTTCTAAATGTTACATTTACCACTTTAAATGGTTCTACCCAACACTTAAAATGTTGGATTTAGCGTTTATACAAGGTTGGATGTAACATTTGGAAAAGGTTGTCACTCCTCCAACCTTTCAAATGTTGATTTAACATTCCATTTTTTAGAGTGTAGGGATATAATCCCAAGGAAATATTCTATTTTGCAAATAATATTAAGTTATACTGTGATTAGACCATAAACAGAAGACGAAGCTGGATTATTTTTCGTTTCTTTTGGTCATACTAATTTCTTCCTGTTTTTCATCAATGAAAAATATTAGCCCCCCCCCCCCTTCGATGTCCCTGAGGGCCACTGCTATACAATCTTTGAAATCCGTCGGGCTTCGGAGGTAGAACGCCCAGTATCATGCTGTTGCGTACCACCTAACAGATTCGATTCCCCTCACGGAAGTCGATAGATTTTTTAAACAAATTTTAACAAATAAAATATTCTTATGAATAGATATCTATACCGGACGTGATTACAGGTTTACACACAACAAATAATCAACTTTACACTATGCTTTCAATACATCGAATGAAATACATATGTCCATAAATTATGACAGAAGATTCGAAATATCAAAATAGAAGAATTATATACACCACTTACTCACAATTACCCTTGAGGTAAGAATTTGATATCAAAGATGTCCAAACATTGGTAATAATAATCGTGATAAATCTACAAAACTATTGTATTCAATGCTACGATTCTTCGAATCATTTGAATAAGCTTTCAATTCACTACATGACGAATTTCCATTACGAAATGAACCATCAGTCACGTTATGAATTATTAATTCATAACATCGAAATTTCTAAAAGTAATGCACTTTTCATGCACTGGTCAGAAGCTAAGAAATGATTTCGGTTCTACGCATAATGCTATTCTTTATCCAAGAAATGAGGGTTAAAAAAAATCTTACATCATGTACATCAAAAGAAAAACAAATTACGTAAAAATAAGACTAAGTAGTACTGATATACTGGTCTTTAGAACAATAATTACTTGTTTAGTGTCATTTTTTGTTTACCTGAATGCAACTGTTGCTAGTTGGATTCAGTTTATACGGCTAGATCCATCTTCAGTTTGATTCCTTCATTAGTTAAAATATAAATTCAAATTTTAAGCCACTAGCACATGCTAAAATATCTCTCCTTTTCAAGTCTAACAGTGTATATATGAAATACAAAGGTAATTCGTTTGATGACAAATTCATATGGCACTTTCTAGCAGCATTGTATAAGATAAGATCGCATTGTTAAACATGGACAAGTTCTACTTCAAACAATTAGAGTCGTCATTCTACCTGCATACGAATCACTTGGAAAAGAAATAATAATCGCACATAATACAATCATTCTCAAAGGAGATGTTTACGCTCGATTTCTACAACTGGTAATGAAGAGAATTATGTGAAAGATGTACTTCCGGTGGACTGAAAACTTCAGAAATGACCCTCTGGCAAAAATTATTTATTGTATTGAAAAAAAAACCGATTCATCTTGATTTTTTTATTTGAACAGATTCATCTTGATTTTTTTCTTTGAACAGCATGTGAGAGGAATTATTGATAATGTTCTATATAAATTAGTTGCGTAAAAGTAATATCTGTGGTTATTTTGTGTTATCATTGGTCACTAAAAAAACACACGCAAATTCTACGTACCTGTCTGGTTAATGTCGTATCCTCTTCATAAATTGTTAGAGTTGTTTAGTATCACTTGTCATGATCATATACCGGTAGGATGACAAATCACAAAAATATCACATTCATCACTAAATGGCTGCAAATATAGTGTTCCAAGTGAAAAGGTCTAGATACGAGAATCGTCTTCTACTAAGAATGAATTTCTAAAAGACCATCTGAATACCATAATTATTAGAACCCTTATAAAATGAAAGCTGAAAGACAATGCCTAATGGATTGTGACAAGACAAAAGCATAATTAATTATAAAAAGTTGAAATTAAATCGATCTGCTGCTTCAAACCTCTATCAACATCTAATGAACATCCACTTTCCCATTCATCTTGGTGTATGATAATGATGATTATGATGGTGGTGGGTGGTGATGGTGGTGGGTGGTGGTGATGAGGATGATAATGATGATGGTGATGACGACGGTGATGGTGGTAGTGGTGGTGGTGGTGATGATGATGGTGATAGTGATGATGATGATGATGATGATGATGATGATAATAATTATTATAATAGTGGTGATGATGATCATGTATGATTTAAAGGTATGCAGCATTTACATGATTTACAAAGCGATCAATGAAAAAATGCTAACCAGATTTCCCCATTCTATTCCTTTGACTATACATTTAAAAATCATTATCATAACTATTCTTAGTGACAGCAAGGGAGCCGTTTCATAAAACTTTTCATCAATGATTACTGTGCAATTGACCAATCAAAAAGCACCATTCCAGTAGCTAGAAACAACATATTGTAACGTGTCATTGAAATCAGTTTCATGAAACAGAACCCAGCTTTATTGGGCTATTATGAAATGAATCTAAAGGTTTCATTATAACGTGCTTAAAATATGTGATATTATTGCGAGGAAAGTAGTCCAAATAATGAGATGAGATGGTCCAAAATTTGAGGCATTGCCTGTGCAATCTACGACATCCTCAGTGAGTACGGTGACTCTCCCTTCGAGGGCGGGTGCCACGGGTGACAGACGCTGGATATACTCGGCAAAGACAGCAGAATCTAAATTACCTGAGTAGAAAAAAAAATGTATAATGAAGAAATTAATGATAGAAAGATGTAAAACTTTACAAAAAACTGTAAAAATTTGAATGTAAATGATGCAGGCGTTGGAGGGTCTGGGGAGCGATGGGGGATATACATGGGCGGCAACTGCGACAGTCTGAAAAAGAATGACTTTGAAAACTACGAATTATTAATAGTTTATAGAAGTTTAAACAATGAATGCATGTAGCTGGCGCCATCATTGTTTTGATGGAGAGAGGAGTTGAATACCAACTCACATAAATTCCTTGATTTTGGTCACTTGTACCAAGCTTAGGTTTGCTGTATTATTGTCCGATTCTTGTTAAAAATCAATCTTAAAAATTTCAGAAAATGCTTATGAATTTCGAGAAAATTCAGACAATTTGTTTTGAAAACACTGGCCAGTCAGGAGGGGAAGGGTATCATGAATGAGAATGGAACATGAATTCAGTATTTTCTTTTCTTCTTTTTCTTATCCAATGTATTCTTCCGTGTATAGAAAAATTGTATGCATTGTGCCGGGGCCGTATGGCAAGCCGTTTTAGCATTTAATCCTATTTCTTGATATCAAGAATTCGTTTTCTTGATATCAAGAATTACCATTGCTTAACTACACAAAACCATTTCTTGATATCAAGAATTCGATTTCTTGATATCAAGAAATAAATTCTTGATATAAAGAAATAGGATTAAAAGCTAAAATGGCTTGCCATAGGGCCGAGTGGTCTAAGCTAAGGCGCCTGACTAGATATTTGAATGTCCGGGGTTCGATCACTGGTCACGGCATCTTCGCCGGTGAGCAAAGCGTTTAGTCGATAGCGCCTCTCTTATGCTACATTCGAATTCACATACATGCTTGTTAACTATGTCTGCACTTGTTAAACAAAAATCCTAAAGATGGCAGAGTCGTTCAATTTACAATACCCATTTAGGTTTATGAAGAGAGGCATATGAAATGTCCCTCCCAAAAGGATAATAGATTTTTATTTGTAATAACGTACCGCCATCATCAATCACGTCTCTGTAGTTGATTTAGTACAACTACATAAATGTGAGCCAGTGTCAATTGTCGTGTCACAGGGCGCATTCCACAAAACATCATAAACCATGTCAAATATCCTATAAAAACTATCAGGTTTCATTTTATTTTGAATATTTAAAGCAGTCTGTAGGATTTTATGACAGTTTAAGTATGACAAAATTACTAATACTTAGTTCCTTTCAACATAGAACTATAATTCTATGTGTTGTGATCTTAGAAATGAAACATGAAGCGTCGTGTGGTGTTGTCCGTCGCATAAATCAGATGGCTGGATGTTTGCTCCCCTCTAAATTTCACACACTAATCGAATTATCAACCTCAACCCTGGGTTTAACAGTACCCACCATAAACCTAACATAAAACCCTTTTGCATCCCTAACCCTGACCCTACATCTTAGATATTGTCGCAAGAGCAACTGTCGTGTTACCCGAGAGCGACTAAAGTGTCATTTGGCTAGACGCCAACCTACACTTAACCACACTTCGTCCATTTAAATGGCTAATAAGCCAACAGGAATACTGTTTGTTTTATGACAATAATTTGAACCACTTGACTAGCAAGAGCTATATAAATAGTCTCATTAGATTGTGCCCATTATGATTATCATTATCATCATTTATATAAAAGTGGAATATTGTATCATTATCTCTCCGTAAGCCGTAATGAAAAATCTTTTCAAGTGGAATGCAAACAAGAATAATTGGTCTCTTATTCTTCTTCAACCTTAATTATTACTGATTGGTGGATAATAGTGTGTATTTTCTACACGACATTTCTATTTTGGGAAACTATTGATGCTTGTAATGTCCAGGATATTCAAATATGCTTTATGTTTCCTTTCTTCCTGATTCTACCGTTTTAGATCACTTAGTGAAACTATTGTCATTTCAAATATATAAAAACATAGTGTTTTTCAAACATAACGGCAGCTGCCTTGATATTAGTTTATGTACTGTCAAATGCCTTTCATGGCAAAGAGCAACCAATAAAAAATTATCAAAAATGAGTGAATCAAGAGAGCAGATTCGTCCTGGACCCGGACAAGCAACATATTCCAGTTCACCAATTTTCGACAAAGACCTTACAGCTGTTCATCGTCATTTGACGGGCATTTCCAGTACATCTATGGTGTTCTTGAATCTGTTTTGGGTAGCAGTGCAAGATGTTCCATATGTCTTGATTGCCAAAACGAAAAAGCTGGGTTTAATAGCAAGCTATTTTGAAGACTAAGTAACATTTTAATGATAAAAGAGATACAAAATATGTTATATTTATATTTACCTGTGACATGGTTCATTTTGTTATCCCTGACAACCGTGTACCCATCGCCACCACCTGCTAAGAAGCTGTTTGTGACGATCTTGTAGACGCGTTTGGTGTCCAGGGGTTCGTAATGTGGCACCGTGCAGTTGGTACAGATCGCTTCAGCCAAGACTACCCGACTGCCCGGTTCTCTTGCTAGACTGTATGTAACTCTCATACCTGTATTTTGATAAATGAAAATTATTACCATTAATTTACTTTTTTAACATATTGATTCCTAAGATGAATTGTTTGAAGATAATACCAACATACGGAATTCTCTGGTAAGAGTTCACAATATGTTTTAAAACATTGATTTGACCATGAAATTAGACCAACATGATATAACGCGATAGATTTTACACTTCTGTGTATTTTTCTTTTTGAACTGCTATTTTTTTTCATAACATCCCCACTCGGTATACATGGTAAAATATGAAGTATCATGCGCTCTTTAAAAGGATTGGTAAAATAATCCAATCTGGTGGTGAGTATGAGTCCAGCCGACGAAAATGGTAAAAACCAACCAATTTACGGTTGGAATTTAAAAGGATTTCGATCAACCATTTTCATAGGTCAGACACATACTCCTACGGATTTGTTACTTTGACAAATCCCTTTTAAAAGTGTGGATTCGAAATAAATATCAGAATCCCGTAAAACAAAGTTTAGCGATATATCGATAGGGACCCCATGGAAGAATATTGGTATCTTATTGATACCGCTGAAATGGGCCATCCTCCATCTGTATGTTATGTTAAATAGATCATGTATATATTTTTACCTTTTTATATGGAAATAAATAGGCCTACAAACAAACAAACAGCGATCAACCGTACGCTTGATTTTCACGATTGATTGTACATTGCAGTCAATGCAATCGTTAAGAAAATATTCAGCAATATATATCTTAAACACAGTTTTTCTAATTATGTATTTGGGATTTTTTAAAGCAACAATGTTGGACGTACTTTAAGCAGAGAATCTTTAGTACTACCCTTTTTATTTTCGTGGCATTATAATGTAGGTTATACATCAGCCCACTGATCCTCTACATTTTATAAAACAATATATAATTTTCTGAACAAGAATCGCGATTATCAGGAATCGTCTTCAAAAACGGAACGAGACTAAAGAAGTTCACGTACAGAAAAACCTGAGTACGACGCATTGTCTTTTTTAATCAGGCAGATCTATACGGAAAATTAGTACTATCTCGCTCAAGTATGATCGGCCTTTATCGACCAATCTCCCCTCTCCATGGGCGGAATTATCCGTCCCCAAAGGTAGGGGGACCCGGGGCTGGGAACAAAAGAGCAACAAAAAAGGGGGAATGGTTATTACCTCAAATATAAGGTCAATTTAACTCCAAAAATTACAAGCAAAAAAAAAAGAATTTCACCCAAAATGTAAGGTCAAAATACGTCGAATGTGAATGATGTATTTCTCTCCATCATAAAAGACCAAAAATTTTAGGGGGACATTTGATATTCTCCCGCCCCCCCCCCCTACTATTTTTGGTAGGGGGACACTTTCCCCTTGGATTTCCGCCCATGTTACTCTCCCATCTTTTATTGAGTAAGGGACCAGGACCATTCCATTTATTCTGCCTCAGATGAGAACGCACATGTCACAAAACACCTGAATTTAACCTCTTTCAACCCCCACGTCGTCATCCGTCGTTGGTTACTTCCATATCTGCGATGAACATATCCGATGTCCGATTTTTTTTTTGTATAATGAAGTGAAACAATCTAAGTCTTCAGGTTTGAGAATAGCAGGAACAGCCAAGGCGAAGTCAATATTTTAAGGAGTGTTGGGAAAATTTATAACTACCAGGCACTGGTTGGTACCCTTGAAATTGCGTCACAGTCACTAAGGTATCCCCACTGAATATTCCAAACTTCTCAACTAGAAGACAGATATGGAGACAAAATCGAAATACATGGAGGAGAGGGTCCGTCATACTAAAATCAAAAGTACAATTTTGAATTCCAATAATGCATTCATTTGTATTGGTCAAGAATGCAATAAATATGTGGTGAAAGTGTAAGTATGATTGGAACGAGAAGTGCGAAAATGTCAGAAATATCTAATATGTTAATTATGAATTAGATTTGAAGACATGGGTTTAAAACAACCTGTTTATAAACAGATATCTTTGGGTGGACCTACACCATGTACACGCTATGAGGTAGTAAGTCCATGACACTGGCTGGCCTTGGCACCAGCTTCGGACTAACAAAAATAATATTGAGAGACGACTGTACCATGGACCTATTATACTGAAAGGCCATGAGCTCAACTTTTCTTGAATCCAAACTTCCATAACACCGATGATGTGCTCTATCACAATACAGTTTACAGCGGAGCGAGAAGCAATTGTATCCGGCGTCGAACAAACGTCGAATTCAAGTTTGCTCATTCAAAGAGGCCATCAGTTTTCAAGCTATTGGTTTTATGTGAAATTGGTATTTAGGATAACATGGTATCCACACGGTGCGACCTCTGTATTATCATATTCTTCTTCAACTTACCTGAAAATTGAAGAAATCTACCATCCAGCGTTTCTAAGTCGTACATACTAATAGCGTTCTCTAATGCTTCTAATAGATGAATACCGCGTAGCTCTAATACATCAACTGTGTTTCCGAATGGAAGAACGTTTGCGATGTCTCCAATTGTAATGTCACCTAAAAGATATGGTTTGTGATCATAAATTCGAACAAAAATCATTAAATGAGAATTCAACATTATCGGAAATAATTACGAACATTTCGCAAAGTTTCACCGATCTTTGAAAAATCAATTTACACATGATTTAAGAACATAACTCTTAAAATTCCAAAAGACATCATGCAGTGCACGCATCGAGATTCTTTATAGAATTTGAAGTGAATCAAGATAAAGTAGAAGTGGAAATGCTGTTTGCAAGTTTAATAAAAAAAAATTGTCATAAACTTGCCCAGAATGACGAACTTTTCTGTTCGAAGCCTAATATTTTGCATTTTGTGTGTTTTTTAATTTTGCTTGGTAAAATATGGCTTGATCTTCACAAAGCCAAGGTAAGGTTTCATAATTCGTTCCAATGAATACTCGTCCCCTCGATTTACCATATAACACATACTTATAACACATGGGAGGAGAGGCCTAGGAACGCGTTAGAGAGTGGAGGGAACGGATCACGATTCAATGAGTAAGTCATGGGCCCCGTCTTACAAAGAGTTACGATTGATCCGATCAATCTCAAGTTTATGGAATTCCAACAATGTCATATTTTTGTCTCTTTCAGAAGTATGTTTGATGTCCTTTGAAAACAAAAAGGAGCATACTGAATTGTCAAAAAAAAGATAATGTAAGGATATACATGTACATTACTTCTAGTAATTGTTTTGAACATGTATATTAGATGTTGACGTTGACTTTCCATAGTTGTGATAGATCCAATCAATTGTAACTCTTTGTAAGACGGGCCCCAGATAACGAGTTAGTAAGTCGTAGGAACTGGTTAGTGAGTTGAGGGAACGGTTCATAAGTCAATGAAAGGAGTTAGAAAGACGAGATAACTGGTTAAAAGTTCACATGGTCTAATGAATGACTAAAGTCGAGGGAATGAGCAATGAAAAACTCATGCCACATGGGCTTGATCGTTATTACCCTTCCATACCTTGACTGATCGAAGCCCTGATCGAGCCGCCGTTCATCAAGGCAATCCCGACATCATTCCACCGAAGTTCATCAGGGTTTTTATTATTCTGACTGACCATGGCGTCTGCAATCAGGTTTCCTAGATTACATTCTCGGGCTCGACACATGGTACGATCTCCTTCAAGGAAAGCATGGGATATCCCGACGAACATGGCAGACGAGTTACGAACAAGTCCGGCCCATTTTTCCACTTCTTCCAGTATCGTCTGATCTACGTTTGGGTGAGAGATATAGCCATAATGAAGAGAAATTCTGATCCAGTTCCATCCATCATTAAAATTACGATTAATTTATTATGTGCAATGGCCACATCAGCATGATCAGACGATAATCATTGGCCATGATATTTGGACACGAAGTTATGGACCAGGATGACAGTTTTTAAATGTCTAATGTACGAAGGGTAAGCTTAAGCTTATTTTAGGAAATGTTTGTTAACATCTGAAACTTTTTTCATAAAGAATCATGGTTACTACGGAGTCAATAGGTTCAGTAGCATGCCAAAATCAAGGTTCCCATGGTAATGTCCATAGTGGAAAATGTTCCATCGTCGTTAATCTTAATAGACCGGCCCATGGAATAATAGACCTTTTTTGTTTCAATCTTTTTTGCAAACCGTTGAACAAAAATGCTCTACTTGAAAACAAACTAACTTGAGTATAATGTTAATGTATATTTTCATACTTGTATTTTGTTGACTACATTGACCAAAGATCGATATCATCTGTTAATTGATACATTTATGAATAAAATACAACTATGATTAACAATCATATCACGTTAGTATCTACAACAGATTCCCTATTTTTAAGTACGATATGATCTCGATCACTACTAAAAATGATAGACATGCTCTGACTTGTCAAAATTTATGTAATATCATAATCACATAATCTTATTCTTCACATAAGCCTGATCAAACAGTATATGTTTTCATACTGCAAACAGCTCAGAAAGACATTTTTAATGAACACCAACGTAGCTAAGACTGAATTTGTTTAACAAGCCACTCCATTGGGTAATACTCGTGGGCTACCAAACAATTGCAAAATCAAAAAGAGCCATATTCAAGTTTTCTGAACTTTGAAATCAGATAACAAATATCAAATACAAATCGTGTTATTTTTCTTCATTTGTTTGGCGGGGGCAGTTTTATTTCTAGTTGATATAAGGGTATAGGTGCGAAAAGTTTGACAAATCAAATCCAGTAATAGCAAACGCTGCAGTGACAATAAGCATGACAATGAAACCGGTTCTATGACATATACTCCGGTGACTTGAAAATCTGCACGTTGAACCAAACTTAAAACCTAACTTCTTAAACTAAAAAATCCTTATCTTTAGGTCATCCCGAAGAAAGAAAAGCTCTGGAACCCTATTACAATCGTAATTCTAACCGTATGCCCACTATGGTGTCACGCGCGTAAAACATTCCCCATAGACTTGTGTGTTAAAATGTCACTTTTGAAAAATTCATAAAAAATAAATGTGAAATTAGAGAGTGGAATGTTTACTACCATTGGATAGGATATATATCTGGCATTCCATATCTGACCAGGAAAGGGTAGCGTAGCCAGCTCATTTTAAAAATAAATTGCCATTTATGAAGATAACTATGAATGGATCAAATTCATCGACTCAAACAGTAAAATAGCCCTAATTAGTCCGCCAGTCAAAAAAATAGTTCCAAGTCAATTTTTTATCTTCCCAATTTGGGCGAAGGAAGTTCAGTAGTTACCATTTCTAGAATCAGTGTTAGATTTTGAATCATATTCATACAGTTTTGTCAATCAGCCACATCAAATTAAAAAAATTCGAATGGGTTGGGTCGAACGAATATCTTGAGCTCTCCTGATGTAATTAGGCTCATGGCACCTAGTAAAGAGTTTTCGCACGGGGCCGCGCTCTCTACAACGCAGCAATTCCTCGGAACATGTAAGTGAAAATGCAAGTCAAATCACAACGGAGAGCTGAGAGGATTTTGTCGAAAGTTGATGGACCGGGACAGCGGATCATCCGAAGATTTGCACCGGACGAACAATTGCAAATATGTCGTTGTCCTGAGTCACGAGACTACGTTGTTGTCCCGGTCCAAAAACTTTCAACAAAAGTCTCTAAGCTCATATTTCTGATTTGACTTGCAATTTCAAAGGAGTTGGTGCGTTGTGGAAAGCGGGCCCGTAGTAAATGCAAAAACTTTCTAGTAAGACTAGAGCAAATATCACATGAGCAGATATCGTGTCACCACGATTCCAACGCCGGATCAATCAAAAGTATTACGATATTTAAGTTATACCTCGGTCGGTTTGGGGTCAATATTGGTCTGCATGGTGAATGGAGGTGACAGACATCTCAGTAATTACTGTCTATAAATATTTCTATTGAGCAAATACCTCTTGTGGGCAAGATTTACAGAAATCATTCTTTGGCGTGCCGAACGTTTCCAAAACAAATCTTGCCATATTTGTCAAAGGCATCAACCCAAAGTTCGCCAGAGGGAGTTAACCCTTAATTAAAATGTGACCTTCACTACTCTGATCGAAAGTAGTTCGAAAGCTATCTTGAGTTCAACCCCAGAAAAAAAATGAAAACGATAAATTATCGATGACGTATCATAACGAAATCATAACTGTAATTGCTAAAATGAGTCATGAACCTCTACTCTTTAAGCCTTATTTTTTTTATAAATGTAAGTCACCTCATTTGATGGATATTTAGACTAGAGTGTGAGTAAAAATCATTTGTAAGAGAAAATGTTGGATTTCCGTTGGCTTCGGTTTTATTTAGCCTATATATTGGCGTGTTACTTGAAAAGATACAAGATACGAAAACTATATAGAACGGAAGGCTGCTGGTTACACATTTGATAAAATATTGTTTATCAACGTCATATGAAAGAAAAATGACATCAACTTTAATTTCGCTTTCTTCACCTTTCTTTCGACAGCATAAAAAGTTTGGAACTAATTGACTGACACTTAACTGCTTAACTTCTAAAAGAGTTTATTTTACTGCAGTATGCAGGCATCAGTCAATGGAACGAGCGAGATTTATGAGAAAAATCGTGTAAACTTAAATATAAATTTTATGGTCAGAGCAGCCATCACCTTTTATCATTCTAATCCCTCCATCAAATTGTAATAAAAGCTGTTGAGTGGATTTCTGAGAAAGTTCTGAGAGCATACCCTAGTAATCCACAGCTTTTGTAGTCCCATCAAGGATAGGGATAATACAAGATAATCACACGATATAGGGAAAATAAAAGCATAAATAGTGACAAGAAATAAGTCGTTTTACTTTGGCAGAGGAGGGGGGCGGTGCGACAAAATATACAAACCTTCTGTTACTGTATGATCCAATAGCACGGGATTCCCTCCGTAAGCAATGACCTCGCCTGCGTCGTTGAAGGTGACATCCAGATTTCCCAGGTACTTGCCGAATGTATAGTCCTGTACGACGAGGGCACGACCACCACCTTTCTGATCAACTACTAAAGGATAATCACCAGATGGTACCTCTCTAGATGGTGGTGTACCTAGAAAATGATAAATTAATGAAAGTGATTTACTATTTAAAATAGAAAAGTGATTTCTTAAATCCTTCCATACAGATACAAAGCAAATTATTGTTATTTTGTTGTGATTGTTGTTGTTGATGATGATGATGATGACGACGATGATGATGTGTTGTTAGTACATCATGATAATTGTCATTTTTGTTATCATTATTTAATATCATTATTAACATTTTTATTACACTTTCAAAATGGAAGGGTGACAGGAGTGTTGCTTTGATGCCCCTAAGCCCCCCCCCCCCTTCCCTGGATCAACGTAGGAGAACTCGCATCTCTGTTGAATCTTTTAAAAGCTTTCTCAAGCACTTTTATTTTCTTCCTCCCTATGCGCCTGAGTGCTCTGCAGATTGCGTTTGGCACTGTATACCAGTATACATTACATTATCCTATTCGAGCGTTTATAGACATGATAGAGGACGGTACCAGATCATCAAGATTTCGAAAAGGTTTTGTATTGGCTTCTAAAAATATCCTATTCATAAATGATTTCTAAAGTAGTTGGCAATAGTTTAGGAGTATACCTGAATATGATTGATTCACCGAGTGTGAAACGAAGGCTGTATCATTTAAGAACCGTTATTCTCTTTGACAAACTATTCACTTTTCACACGTTTTTTTTCTACCCTTTCCTTTTCACCTGCGCCTAATCCTATTCGTTTTTTGCAATAAAAAGGAGGGGTTTATGCTTCATACTCATTATATTGTGATGTTAAATCATATACAGTAGCCACACTTAACGCTAAAGGAAAGGCTTAACCTAATACACTCGCATAAATGGAATGTGTCGACTTATGTTTATTCTATTATCCATCAATGTTATTCAAAACGGATTGGAAAAACTGTTCATAATCCAATCTTACAACTGGCTAAATCTAAAATGGCATGTGTCATACTGTACCATTGTTGAAGCTTGTTTGAAAGGATGTGTTTTGTTAACATAAGAAGTTTGGTGAGTCTGGTAATACAATGAAAAGTATAAGTGTTAATTTTTCGTTTGTTTGACAAAGTATTGAGGTTTGTATGATTTTGTTTGTGGTGAATCAAATTCACTCTTGACTTAACTCCCATTGTACGTCTTGGCACCTCACGATTTCCCTTACAAAATTAGGAGAAATAAAAACGTTCTTATGGACCTGGTGAGATGACTGGCAGGAGTATTTTGTCAAATACTCGCATGATTTTCCCCAAAACAACTACATTATTTACACAGTGAAGCCTCATGAGAAGAATATTGTCACGATTCATTTACACTTGGATGGACAGAGGTAAGAGTTTGTTGGTGTCTGACAAAGAAAGTGCAAGGTTGGGATGCGAATCCTATAGCCTTTAACATCAGATGGATAAAACTCCAGAACGCAATTCAATAACAAAAACCATGTAACAGTCAGGGGAGATTGATGATACACTCTGACACAATTTCGACTGGATTCATCTACACTTAAAAAAACATACACACATCCACACATCCTCCCACACTCTATTACATTCCCAGGCATATACACACATCCTTAACACACCGCCACACACCACCACACATCCATCACACGCACAAACGCCTTAACGCACACACTCACGCACATCCACTACATATCGCTATTAATCCATCCCTATCATACTCTCTCCCCCTCTCTCCAACTCCCTCCCCTTTTCTCTGCCCCAACCCTCCTCTTTCTTTCCATCTCTCTCTCTTTCTCTCTCTGTCTCTCATATGCACACACCCACATCCATTAAGCACATGCCGACATGTTGTAAAGCCAGAAGGTGCAATTATTGAAAGGAAACGACCGACCAAACAGGTTTTTACCGAATATTCCTTTTGGTAATGATTTTTGTGACAAAAAAAAATCACGTCCATAGCGAGCTTGGTTTTCATGTCAAATGTAAACGGAACACTAGAGTTGAGTGTGTGTGTGAGGAAAATTCAAGTTAATGTTCAAATAAGTTCAGTTCAGATAAAGTTAATGATCAATAGATATTAAACGAGTGAAACGGCTGTATTAAAGTTCGTGTTAACAGGCTCAATGTGGAATTGGAAATTTATGTACAGAACGGGTGCTGATTGCAAAAAAACCCACAATCATGATCGTCTATTCAAGTTACCTTTGAAATCTCTTTAAAGGTAAATGCCAGTTTTGGTAACGATATAAAATTAGTTCGTACAGAATCCAATGAAATGACCACCAAAGTGTCTGTTTGTATAAATAAAGAATATGTGCCAAAGGATTCTGGAAGAAATTGTTTTAATTGCTGAGAAATTAGCAAAAAAGCACAGGATTCGGGTCAAGCGTCGGGTACGACATAATACACTGTCCCACGTGCGCTTATCTGTGTTGGTGATCTTCATGTTTACTGCAACTACTGGCATTTCTCTTTAACTACTATTACACTCCCGTTTCTAACTAGTATCACTATGATAATTTTGATAACATAATTATACCATCAATAGTATATTCTTTACAAGAAGGCAAAGTGTATTGTTCCTGACTTATACCTCCTCCTTTTACTTTATTTTCTCAAACATTATCCATATAAAAACAGAATACTAAAAATCAGTGATACAAAAAGGCAGCCATTTAATATTAATCTAGATCATTATGTGTCGAAATAGTAGCCCTTCTATATATAGTTCTCCGTTGAACTTGATATATGTAGGGGGCACCATAAATCACCATAAAAGGGAAATAAAAATACCACAAAGGAACTCAGCGCACTTGATTTATAATTGATATTTTATCGGTAATCCTCAGATCACAATAGTTGAATAGAAGAAGTTTTTGATAAGAAATACAATTTCCTTGCATATTTCCTTCATTGGCATGAATGACCATACAACCTAGTAGAGGCACAGTCAGACCAACTAAACCTGACTCCAACCGATCGGCGGTATGACATTTAAAATAACGTAATAGTAGTAATCGGTCTTGATTCGGTTCATTGATGTGTCTGTGCCGTCCAGGGTGTGGATTGCTCCGGTGTGAATAAAGTCAGGGGTATTTCGATTAAGAGGGTTTATTTCAAAGATCCAATCTAAGATTCTGACCTTTCCCGCTTGTTTGCAAGATTCAACTCGATACCTTAATGTTTGCTCCCGTACTTTCCTGACAGGAAAATGAGCCTTATCGGAAGAGCTGTAAGAAGGGACAAAATAGCGGGACATATTGTAATATTACCATGCCAGACAGAATTCTGGTTCATTGCTATGCTATAAGGGTATTTTCCAGATTGCAACGGATGATGAGGATATGGTAAAGGGTGTCATATGAAGTGACTGTAAGATCATGGTGATGGTTGGATGAAAACAGGGAGGGATTTTTTATCTTAGAAAATCAGATCAGAACAATTATCAAAAGAATAACTGACACATCATACGTAAAATAATATTATATAACATCTTTGGAATTACAAATAACAAAAATCTGCATAAGGAATTTGAACGAAGTTTAAAAAATCGTATATTTCTAAGGTCACAGATATCCTTATTATTGTGATTAGAGCAAAAGATCAGAAAACAATAGAGTGTGGCATGTCTAAACTTAAATGTTTGCCAGTAGTCAATACTTAAGATGATGTGATGATTAAATAATGAACCACATAATGGAATAAATATAACACGGTAAGCGTATTAAACCGTTTAAGAGAATATAAACACTACGATGGGCGAGTCCCTATTTGAGTTTAACATGATAAGAGAATATTATCTGGCGTGACGGTTGCAATCCCTCATCCATCTAAACCTCGAAGATTGCATACGCTTATACATCACTGATGTCATATTCAATTTTCATTTATTAGCACCTCACCTGTGTACAGGAATGTATCTGTATGACCGCCGACAACCACGTCAACCCCTATGACATTCTGGGCAATCTCTAAATCGATATTAATCCCAGAATGACCCACTGCGATGATCTTGTTGATGCCTTCTTTACCAAGAGCGTCGACCTCTTCCTGTATTTTCTGGACCTCTGGATGGAAGATGCATTCTCCTGTAATGAGCAAGATACAGAGCCATATTGCACAAAGTGATGGAATATTGGCAAAAATCAATTAAGAGCCAGAGTTTCCCTGAACCCCTCGCCCCCCCCCCCCAAAAAAAAATGAAATAAAATGAATAAATGAATGAATGAATGAATGAATAAATAAATAAATAAATAAATAAATGAATAAATAAATAGATAAATAAATAAATAAATAAATAAATAAATAAATAAATAAATAAATGAATAAATAAATAAAAAAATAAATAAATAAATAAGTGGTCTGGTCCAGAGAATAGATCATTGGACTCATAATCGCAAGGTTGTGAGTTCGAATCCCCACTCTGCCATTGTCTCCACTTTGATAAAAAGGCACATGAAGAGTGATATCTGTCATCTATAAGGTCAGCCACTATGACTGATTAACCTAGACGTAAAATTTTCCTAGGTAATAGGTTATACAGTGCGTATCAAAAAAAAAATTACACTTTGAAAAGCCCTGGGTATTAAAAAATATAGAACATGTGGGTCATTTTGGGGGGTTTGTTTCTCATCTATCGAATGGAAGTAAAAGGTTTTGTCATAATGTTACATTTGAGTGAGCACTGTCCATTTTTGTAAAACTCACAGAAATCTGCTTACGCAGAAATGTTCGTTTTTACGCTGTGTCAAGGCGAAAGGGCGAATTCACACTTACCCTGCGAAACATTTATCATACATTTCCCTTGGAATTTTAGTCCATTGAATTTAACGGATACATTCTAGCATTTTGCAACGATTTGCCACCCAAATTGAAATTTCAACACTAAGTAAGCACAACTTTTGCCCTTTTTGTGCCAGCTGAATCTGAGGACATAACTGAATTTGAACAAAAGTTTATATCAGACATTTCCAGCATTTTCACTAAGTTTTTATCACTTAAAGTGGGGTTACATTTCATTGTGATTTAATACTTATTTCTCCACACTTTTCTAAAGCTTGACGATGATTAACAAAATGAAAATCAAGCCTAAGCCATTTCATGTAAATCACGGCTTCGTGTAAAGCAAATATCGTCACGATGGTCTCGGTGTGTGGGGAAGTGGGGCGGGGCGCAATGTACTCTTCGAAGTGTTTTGGACAAGGAAACGAGTTAAAAAGGGTTAAAAAAATCTTCAAATCAATTTTGCAAGCTAGATTCTACGTGTTCTTCATGATTAACATGATTAAGTTCTACTTTTATTCGCATAACTATTTCAAATTTCTGCGCAAATCATTTTTCGCTAATTTTTCAAAAGTAAGTGATGCTCGCTCAAGCGGAAATATTTTGCAACAATTATATCGTCATTTGCTTAAATTTATCTGTACCAATGTTAAAATGTGGAAAAAAAATCTTCTGGATATTACAAAAATATAATTTCACAGGATTTTTTCTAAGTATAAACTTTTTTTGATACGCACTGTATACCTACTTGGCGTCAAAACGCTGTCCTACCGAGTTCCTACGGGAGTGACCGTAAACAGAAACAGAAATGAAATAAAATCAAGTAAAACAAAATGAAATGAAATAAATCAAATCAAACAAAATAGAATATAATGAAAAGAATAAAATGAAATATGTTAAATAAAATAAATGAATATATAAATAAATTTTCAAATTAACTGATGTTCTAAACGTTTTACCAGACAATTAGGTTCGGATATTCATCGCATTAATAAATTGATCGATTTTACAAACGTTGTTGGTCAGAGATTGCCTCGCACTCGATATTTTAACAACATGATGTTACCCGTGGGCGTGTCCCTTCTTCTTAACGTCCAACACCCCTTCCCGCTATATATCCCTTTCTTCTTTTTTTCTCTCTCCCTTCCCTCGCCACTCCGTGTGTGTGCACTGGCGGATCCGGGGGTGGCACATCCGGACCCCTTTAAGAGACAATAAAAATTTGTAATGTAAAAATGCTGCTCTTACACAATTTCCACCCCTCCCCCTTAAAGCGAGGACCTTTTTCTGCCTTTCAAATTTTCCTCGGGAAAGTGGGCCTTATTTTGGGGAAAATCTTGGATCCGACCCTGTGCGCGTGTCTCGCTCAAGACTAACTTTCTCTCTCTCTCGGTTTGTCGTAGTGATGAAGACGAATTGATAAATGGAAGTTCCATATTCCGGTGCTTATCTTCATTTCCATCGCCCTTATCATGCTTATGTTATACCCGGGGGGGTTTAATGCCGCTTGTGACCAAACCGAAATACACAATTTGAGCTGTTCAAATTGTTAAATGGAAAAAGGAGATTCTCGACTTATATTATCCAAACCAATTTGATAGCGAATATCCTACATTGTGTTATTACCTATTCAGTATCCTTGCACATTCTTGTGTGTTTTCTTATGGCTATTTTATACATTTCACTTCTCGTAAACAAATCGAAGGTAGACACAAGAATGATAATTCATTTATACTGACAGTCTCTGCTACTTTATCTTGTACCGGTATACGTGTTTTTGTGTTCATGGCAAAATTTAATTGGGTACCGTCCAACCATGCAGGGACATGAGAGTAGTTGGTTAATAATGTAGTCAAGCGTAATCTATAGGAATATTTCAATATCTACCAGGTATCCATGGCATTATGAATCTGGAGATATTATGATACGGCCAAGAAGGTTTTAATATCAAATATTCGGTTATTTTCTTATGTATGCCTGTATAAGCATGCGGGCCCACGATGTTCTGATCTGTGACAGGCAAATGCTTTACGTCATAGTGCTTATAAATATGGACATAATGCACATAATCTTTCACAGGCAGCATACAAACAGGCACTTATTCAACCACCCCCCTCCCCCCCCCCCTTACCCCGCGTTTTTTTTTTTTTTTAGAAAGTTAGTCTTTTTACACTTATTTAGTTTCTTCTACCAAAAATGGTCGTTAATCTAAAGCATTTAAATAATTGCAAATCAAGGACCACCGTTTCTCTATAACTAACAAAAGAAAAACCTTTGTCGATCCAGCAATGAAGGTCTCTATCAATCATATTCAATAAATCATTGACCCTTTAATAATCAAAATAATGTTTATCGCATCAGGTTCGCACTTAGAGTATCGCCTCTATTTTGTATTACTTTTTTTGTATCATTCCATATAACATGACATGAATTATTTAACAAATGCACTTCATGAAGAACACGTATTCTATCGAATTTACCTGATGATGAAATTTCATGAGTTCTGAAGTACGTGTAACCAATAATTCCTATCGTTTCTCCGCTCAATACCCTGGTGATGCGTTTTTGAAAAAGACCATTGATGGAGGGTTCCGCCGAAGCATCGATGTTGCAACTTAAAACAGGAAAAGATGTGTTTAAAAGAAAGGGCCTCAATCCTTCTGGTTCGTTGTCAAATTCGTGGTTCCCAAGTGCCTGTGTTAAATAATGGAATACAATTTGCTGTGTTAAGTGCCTGGTAAATGATTAGCGATTTTAATGACAGTAATAATAATTACACTTGCTCATAATTATAGCGCCTATACAGTGCGTATCAAAAAAAAGTTTACACTTAGAAAAAATCCTGTAAAATTATATATTTGTAATTTCCTGACGATTTTTCCACATTTTAGCATTGGTACAGATCCATTTAAGCAAATGACGATATAACTGTCGAAAAATATTTCCGCTTGAGTGAGCACCACTTACTTTTGAAAAGTTGGTGAAAAATGATTTGCGCAGAACTTTGAAATAGTTATGCGAATAAAATTAGACCTATCATGAAGAACACGTGGAAATTAGTTAGTAAAATTGATTTGAAGATATCTTTTACCTATTTAAACTTGTTTCCTTGCCCAAACACTTCAAAGAGTGCATTGCACCCCGCCCCACTTCCCCACACACTGAGACCATCGTGACGATATTTGCTTTACACTGAGATTTACATGAAATGGCTTATAGGCTTGATTTTCATTTTGTTAATCATTGTCAAGCTTGGTCAAAGTGTGGAGAAACAAGTATTAAATAAAAAAATGAAATGTAAATCAACTTTAAATGATAAAAAACTTAGTAAAAAATGCCGGAGATGTCTGATATAAACTTTTGTTCAGATTCAGTTATGTCTTCAGATGAAGCTGACACAAAAAGGGTAAAGGTTGTGCTTACTAAGTGTTGAAATTTAAATTTTGGCGGCAAAATTGTTAAAATATGCTAATATGTATCCGTTTTATGTCAATTGGCTAAAAGTGCTAGGGAAATTTATGAGAAATGCTTCGCAGGGTAATTTTGATTTCGCCCTTTCCCCTTGACACAGCGTGAAAACAAGTATTTCTGCGCAAACAGATTTCTGCGAGCTTTACAAAAATGGACAGTGCTCACTCAAGTGTAACATTCTGTCAAAATTTTTACTTTCATTGGATAGATGAGACCCAAACCCATAATTATATGTGAAAAAATTACCCACATGTTGTATATTTGTTAATTCCCATGGCTTTTTCAAAGTGTAAAATTTTTTATGATACGCACTGTATAACAAATATTTTATCAGAAGTCTCTAAGCTCTCTCTACATCAATGCAGCATAATTGCCCTGACATTAACATAGAACATGTAGAAGCTCTTACGCGCCCTGAGTTTCAAGATATAATTCCCTGTCAGGTACCCATTCACCTCACCTGGGTTGAGTGCAGCGCAATGTGGGTAAATTTCTTGCTGAAGAAAAACACGCCGTGGCTTGGAATCGAATCAACGTCCCTCAGATTGAAATACGAAAGTCATAACCACAAGTCCATTATCCAAATGAGGTCCACTTGCACACAAAGTTACAATCGAACGCAACTTGATTTCAACAATTTCAATCAAATGTAAAAAAAAAATAGACTTGCGCTAGATTTTTTATTTGCGTTTAAATGCGAGTGTTTGAATAGTGCACAAGAGGTAATTTTATTCGGGGCAAATTTGCCTTAGTAAGATGGGGCAAAATGACCTAAAAGTGATGCCATTTATATTTTAAATTGAATAAGGTGTGATATATACTACTTTTTTTAATTCTTCAACTTTCCCTCTTCCTTTTTTTTGCACAGGGAGTCATCACCCTGTCCCCATTTCGTACCACTTCTGTTTGTCCAGATATATTACTACTTCAACTAGCCCTCAGAAATATGACTCTCGATTGATCATACATACAGAGGTCAGTTTGTTATTTACTGGTATGGTCTTAGAAGAACCTCATATTATATTTATTCTTTTCATTATCATATACTTTTAAATGTAACTCATGAGAACATTGTTATGAAGAAATACATGCCATTCATTTAATTGTTTATTTTTTAAAAATGTTACAGAGAAACCTATACTACAGTTATCACAAAAGAACTAGGCCTATATCAAATAAGGTATTACGGGTAATAAAAACGTTGCTGGTTGTATGACCAAATAAGAGAATGAAATTGGTTACCACCCATTAGATGTTTCGGCGCGAACATCAGAAATAGATAAACCGATTGCGACCGATTGGTATCCTCCCAGTATTATTTATCTTTTTTTACTCTGATATAAGCTAAAGGCTATAAGAAAGAATAAAATTGGAAAACTCTTAAAAGAAGCTTAGACCCTCATTGTCTTCATCTTCTTCGTCAGGCTAAACTAGAGAGTCTTCTCTACATACTTATTCGTAAACTTTAACTAAGATGGCTACCCCGGTCCATCCAAGTGAGCTAAAAGAATTAATGACATCTGCAGAACACCTGAGTGGACGAAAAAAATTACTGAAGAAAAATTGAAAAATGATAAGGTTTATTTATTCATTTATCTATTTATTTGAATTTCTTTTAATGTTTGACTGTTTTACAGCATGGGCCTGTTAATATATAATAACAATATATACATAAAAGATTGTGTACCACCTCAGTGTAACTTAGGTTCTATACAAGTAATGAATGAATTCAATCATTAAATCAGAATTATCAGATGTGAGATTTATGTGAGCTGCGATAGCGCCCATTTTCCCCCATTAACAAAACCGAAATTGTAAAACTTTCCTTTTACTTATTTTTAATTTTTGTTCCATTTTATATTATGAATTTTCTTGTCACCGTTTGACTGTGTGAATTAATATATTTGAAAATACAACGTTACACAACAACGCTTTAATTTCACACACACACATAAAATGAGAATATAAATCTTTATATACATGCATAAGTTTTAATTTCAACACGTGTATACCATGTATACGTTGGAACAAGTTTGAAATGCCCATAATGATGGGAACATTTTCATTTATTTGATAAAGGATAAAAGGAACCAATACCCTTGCAAAGGGCATAAAGTGCTGAAGAGGGAATCGAACCCCGGACCTTTATGTATGCATAAAGTCAGTCACGCACCTCTACATACGCTCACTCCCTCACGCCCCCACTTCCACACACCTCACACGTATACCGACCACACATACATGACATACGCGCACCACCATGACGACAGCGAACATGGCGAATGTTATCGTGATATGAAAGCAGTGTATATAGAATGTTATACTTGAACTTGCTCTTGGGTAAATACATTTATGTATTGGATCTACGAGTCGTGGGAATGGATGTTATTGAATAGGTGTTAACTATTTGACAAGGGAAAAATCATGACTAAGATCATAAAAGTGTTCTTGAGAAAATTCGAACATTCGTTTTTCCACCAGCATGAACAGCTAACACTCTGTTGACGCTATGCTTTAAAACTAAATAGAAGTTTACAAAACAAAATGAAAATGAATTGTGCTTTATTATATTGACACCACTACGCACCCAGGGTTTTACAATTGAAGTGGGTGGTTGCATAGATCATGAAGATCCTATTCATGAGATATGAACGATAAATATCGTTTTTGAATAGTTACACAATCTCCCGTTTTGCTTTATTTTCAATAATTAGGAATTGTTTTGATTATTTTTGTAAGAACTGAGAAATAGTTTTTTCATGCATACTGTAGCAAATGGTAGTTAAATATCATGGAATACGAATAACGTGATTTATTTTCAATAAAATGATCATTAAGTTCAAATGAAATTGTTGATTTCTTTATTTAAACCGTTCTCCTGTAACAATATAATAAAATAATTCTTGGAATATATTTCTGCTGGCGTGTACGATCATCAATTTAAATTTATTATTTTAGGTCAGTCTAAGAGATGTAGTCTTCGGGTTCGATGTGAAAATACCAGCAAAAAAGAATTCGTCAAAAGACACTTGAAACAAAGTTCAATGTCAGATGAATGTATTTTCAAATGATGAAACGCAATCTGCCATGCACCCATGTTTGTTAACGGGATAAAGACAGAGGTTACAACAGTAGAACACCGCGAGAAACATAATCTCTGAATGATTAATGTTAATTGGTGTTTTAATGGTAGGAACTTATGTAGGTGTCGGCGGTTTGGTTAACGTAAGGCGATACTTGAAGATTACATTGGATAGCACGCAAGTAAGAGAGAAAAAATTGATCTCATAAGAGAACGAGTTAATAAATTAAGAAATGGTATTGGGAAATAATGAATTAATTGATGAACGAACGAATGGTGATTGGATGAAGATGTGACCGTAGGAATGAAAAAGAAAAAGAAACAAACATACAAACCAACACAGGAACCAACAAACCAACAAACCCAAATTAAGAGTGATTATGCAGTCATCCAATAGATTCTAAGCCTGCTGTGGCGCGTTTCTGTGAATAATATTTTTGAGACCGAACGTGATGATAGTTTCAAACTTTTTGCATATAACCCACATTTGTTAATGTGATCACAACTCCTCTATCCTTTCTGTAATATTTTATAAATTGTGGTGCTAGTGGCATGAGCTTTAAATAAAATACTGTATTCAATGTAGTTTAAACTGTGTTACTCGTTTCTGAACCGTTTCAGAACACTCAAAATTTTGATGTTTTTTAGAGTAGCAATAATGGCTTTAAATTTCAATTTTTATCCCACGATCTATTAGATTAGATCTTGATTGCGTCACTCTACATTTTACTCGGCGAATTGAAAATCCCATAGAAGATAATCGCATCGACTTATATCTTTTTTGTCTGATATTTCGCCTACATAGGTAACAATGTAACTTCAAATGTCCTTATAGAACTCAGCTGTAAGAACATGAAGAATACATAATAAGTCATTCATATTGTGACAGTTGAAAACATACAACTGTAGAAAAAATTACTAAGCATGCCTGAATGACAGCATTAAGACAGATTAAAATGTTTGTTAATCTATAATCCTCTTTAGTTTCCGATAAAAAAAATCAGTTACTGTACATTTACGGATTAAAAAAACAGATTTCCTTTACGATCACACAGCTTACAGGCAATGGCATATGGAGAAAAGGGGGCGGGGGCACCCGGGTATAAAATCGCGCCCTTCAAATAATTGACGCCTGTGGCTTCTTTGGTTGTTCCTGAGAATGGGCTCTGTATCCCCCCCCCCCCATTCTTCCCTCTTTGCATCCTCCCCCGAAGTGGCACTAAGGGCAAATACTCACCTGCCCCCCCCCCCACCCCCATTTAAGAACGAGCTCGATAGAGACCTTTTTTAAGATGGTTTATATTTCAAATCAGAGACGTCCGTGTTCTGGAGGACTATAACACCTAGGGAGTAATAACCCCGCACATTTGATTGGAATATATCAGATAAGATAATGACGGATTAGAATCAAAGTGGGTTATGTATCGGATTTTCTCTGAAAGGATAAGGGTAATAAGACGAAGATGGTGGTTCCCAAATAGAGGTACACTATAAAAAACCACGATCAAAATACGGGTCAAAAATCACCACTTACCCGTGCTTCCTTACTTTTCCATAAATGTGAGATGACAGAACACTATTATTCACCATCATTATCATCATCATCGTCGTCGTCATCATCATCATCATCATTATCATCATCACCATTACCATCATCATCATCATCATTAACATCATCATCATCATCATCATTACCATCATTATCATCATCGTCGTCGTAGTCATCATCATCATCATCATCATTACCATCATCATCATCATTATCGTCATGATATCATCATCATCTTTCTCCTTAATACCGGTCCCGACGTCACGTCTTTGCTAAGTGTTATAGAATTCGCCCCTTGTCCAATTTCGTAAGGCACTACACCGCTATGGCCGTGATTGCCAATGGTGGCGTGTGCTTTAAGGGTCATTCTTTGAGCAAATGAAATGAGATAAGAAAGGAAGGAATAGAAGTTCAGTGGAAGTTCACTTTAATTTGGTAGTAAGTGGCCCTCCGATATACCACCTCTGATGACGTCTGTTCTCATTAGGTCACGGTGATCACTTAAGAGATCATACTACCTTAATGGCACAGCCATACCTACGATTTTTTTTAAGTGCACACCTAGTTACCAATAATGAAAATAGCATTTCTATTTATTTGAAAGCAGGATAAAAGAGCATTGTAGATTAAATGCCTTGCTCACGGGCATAGGAGCCACGGCCGGGGATCGAACTCCGGACTTTCTATATATAACCAGGCACCTTAGACCACTCGGCCACGTCACCTCCAACCGATAGCATGACATGGGAAATACAGTAGAGGTGAAGTGGTCGAGTGGTCTTAGGCACCAGACTAGAAACACGAATGTCCGGGTTCGATTCCGTCCACGTCACCTATGCCCTTGACCAATTCAAGGGCGCGATTGATCAACAATGCTATTTGTTCCTTCATTAAGATAGAAATTATCATTATTGGTACCGATGTGTGCACCTGAATAAAGAATAAATACACAGATTTGGTCAGTGTGGTGTGGGTCTCGCATGTGTATCTGCTGTTTCAATCATGGACCCTATATACTACTATAAGCATACGAAACCAGGTCATCGGACTACCCCTTTCTACCTCTTGGTTTCCATACGAGGTCTTGTTGTTGTCTATTTCATTTGTTTATGTTGAGCAAGTTTTGAATGCTTATATTGGGCGGTTGTTTCGTTATTATCTGTACATACGTTTTAGACAAGGATAATCTTCTGAAAGTATCCATTGGTTTCACTTTATGAAGGGGAGATGCGTTTTGGAGCATTACTTAACAATGTCATCATCTATGCTATTAATTTATTTTCTTTTATCTTTATTCAAACTATTTTTTCTTTAATCTTTATTCAAACAACAATATTTTATTCATGCTCTTTAAACATGCCAAAGGTTCAAGTTGCGATTGCATCATAAACTTCAAAAGGAATATAATTCTGATAGCGTAACGCTCTCATTCACAAACAACGTTTCATAATGCCCATTGTCAAAATCCCTTCGCCGTTACCAAATATTATCTCCAAGAGAATATTTGGTTATTATTGAAAACGATATTTGAATTAATCCCGAAGGTGTTTGCAAAAGGAGCAGATTCTATGTCGCCCATTCTCAGTTGGAGTGTACCGAATAAACATTTTTTGTTTACATGTTTTGAATGCTGCTACTGGATGATTCACTGGCATTATTTCAATGATTATATCAGAGGAGACGTTTAATCACACATAAATAGTGTTTTAAAAAACGAATCTGAAAAATTAGATTCTTAACAGGTATAACAATGGTTTGATATTGTGAAATTTTGTATTTTGAAGTCAGGTGGAAGCACCACCACCCTGTCTTGTATAAAATTCCTCAGAAATTAAACAACAGATGATTCGTCATGCGGATTCAATTTATCACCAAAATCACATTTTATTTCTTTGTCACCATGGTTACATCACATATACCTACGAGAAAGCTACATACATACAATTTCAACCAAACATCAAAAATGTGGTTTACACATTGGGCCTAAGTTATTTCTTCTCCTTTCTGGGATTGTGATCAAATATAGTTAGACACCAAAAAAGCATAAATTTTCTTCACCTTGTTCGTAGTTCATCAGAATTTGAAATTTTTGTATGAATTCTTTTGTTTTTTCCATTTTAAGATTTTCATTATTTTACGATGCAGCCTTTTAGAAAAACTTCTTTGACCACACTCAGCAAGAAATTGATTTCCCTTTTCACAAGTATTAATGCAGTTGAGAATTTGGCAAGAACTACCATTTTTTGTATTGGATTCGTTCATTGATCACACATGCATTTTTGGAGTTAAATACAACATAAGTATACATGTACATGGTTATCACAAATTTGGTCTAAAAATATGGGTAAGATACGGCGACGATTGCTTTTCGCATTGCAAACATATCGCGTCAAACGGTTGAGATGGTATTGGAGCCGCCTAACTCAGCGCCCCCATCCACCCCCCCCCCCCCAAAAAAAGGTAGAGTTAAGTGTTGTACTTAAACACCCTAATGAAAGGGAAACATAACGTAGGCCTATCCATTGAAACTTTGTTCCAGCCGATCTTCATCTTATTCAGTTTTGGGCGGACATAATATTGATGGACTTCTTCTCGCTGATATTCCAAGTCCTTTCTTCGCACGGATGCAATTCTCTTCACGCTCGAAGATTTCAAATAGAATTTAAAAGGCCTAATCCAAGACTTTCATTTCATTTCATTCCGATGCACTCTAACAGCTTGACAGAAGCCCATTAAGCTCTTAAATCACAGACATCGAACTAATGAGCCATGTCAGGTGGAATATCTTCGCCTGTGACGTCATAAAGAGGGTTAGGAGAGCAGGGGCACTCACTAAATCTACCCCCAAATATTGATATATAAATTTTAATGGATAAATTAGTTATCATGGTAATCGAGATTGCTAAATTTGCTTCTTCACCTTAAAATAATCATTTATATATAATTTCACAAATTACACATGACGCTCTATTAGAAATAATACAAGATCAACATAGTACTGTAAAGATACTGCCCTTAGTCACCCTCATTCATTTGCTACATACAAAGGGGGAACTGAAAGTCTGAAGTTTTATTGTAAACACTAACGCATATGTACAACACAGGACCCGTAATGCTTATTTATACGTAATCTTCAGATCTTTTTTTTCTTTTCCATTGACACTTGAATACACAGACTGCCTCAATTAAATCTATTCCTCAAATAGACTGATTGCATAGGAAGAGCATAGACACTTGATAATGATATTTATAGGACTTGATGAGAGTTGCGAGTTAGGTCTTTAAACTGACAAGTACACTAGCACGGGTTAATACATACCCAATCAATGTCAGTACAAAATTAATGCCCCCCCCCCCATTTTCATCGTCAATAACCCTTACTACAACCGCCAATGATCACGAAGGAGATGCCGCTACCCCCTTCTTAATCTTCGTTCATTCATCACTCCACTAATGACTAGATGGTAAAATGCGAACGCTTGCTCGCTGCTACGTCGTCCATTCATGATCTGCGGTTGATGACTCGTAGTCCTTAACCATCACAAGCCCGCCTCTCTAAGCACTGATAATCCACAATACGTGCACGTCACTTGATGATAAATCGGGCCCAAATGAAAAAGGCAATATCTAATATAGTAGGTAATTCGTATTGTAGACCGATCTTGTTAACATTTATTCATTTACTAGTTGTGGGTGCATCTTTAAAATAATTTCATATCACTTTATCATGAATATATAATAGTCCCTAAACGATTTACGTCACTCCAGCATCACTCAAGTTGTAACGCATACCGAACTTAACGGAAGCCTGACGGGTAAAAGGGTGAATCGAAAAATTATCATTAGGCAAATCGAATCAAATTTTAACCCCAAAGTCTTTACGATTTGGCGCCATTTTAGAATGGTCTTTATTTAAGTGACGGAGGTTCACAGAAAGAGAGGAGAAATCTCTTTCGTAAGAGTGAATTTTCCGCAGTATTTTTTATTCTGTATTTTCTAGCACAACTGCCTAAGACCACACGGAATATCTTAACTCGAGAATACCAAGGATGGTAGGAGAAGTGATCGGGTCAGTGATATATGATAAAAAGAATCAAATCAAATACGTAAGAAAGTGATTCGCTTGATCGCAGATGTATGAAAGCCTTACGCTTCTCCGAGTTAACTCTGCTTAGAAGTTAATTCTTCATTTGGGAATTTACAACTTATTACACAACATCTTAAAATTCCAAACAAAGGGTACTCGAGGATCGAGATATGGATTAGGCAACAGTATATAACTCTTGTCACGCTCAAAATACAAGCACGGCTATTTTTATGCTGAAATTCATTCCATATCACTCCTGCATTTGAGTTATTGTTCATTAGACCTTCATTATCAGTTTAGTCTTTTTTACTGATATAGGACAAGCAGATCATCAAAAGAGACAAAAATCGAAAGTGAAGTAATGTTGCCGAGTGTTAATTGTCAATTCAGTCATTTCCAGAATCACAATATTAATTGTCATATATTCATGAAGAAGTAATATCTATAAGTATATCTTACATCTCAATCTAATTTGTGATACATGGGTTCTCAAATATCAAAGATACAACCACGTACAAAATGTATTATATCCTGTATCTCAATTCAATTTCATTTGACAATTTGTGATACAATGGCCCTCTCCTCTAACATTAAAGGACAAGTCCACCCCAACAAAAAATTGATTTGAATAAAAAGAGAAAAATTCAACAAGCATAACACTTAAAATTTCATCAAAATCGGATGTAAAATAAGAAAGTTATGGCATATTAAAATTTCGCTTATTTTCAACAAAATAGTTATATGAACGAGCCAGTTACATCCAAATGAGAGAGTTAATGACATCACTCACTCACTATTTCTTTTGTATTTTATTATATGAAATATTTTTATTTTCTCGTCATTGTCATGTGAAATGAAGTTTCATTCCTCCCTGAACACGTGGAATTCCATTATTTTAACATTTTGTGCTTCAGGCAAGGAGGTCCTGATCGTCAAATTCATAAAAATTGAAATATTGTATAATTCAAACAAAAAAACAATAGAAACAGTGAGTGAGTGAGTGAGTGAGTGACATCATCTACTCTCTCATTTGGATGTAACTGGCTCGTTCATCATAACTTTCTTATTTTTCATCCGATTTTGATGAAATTTTCAGCATTTTGCTTGTCTGATTTTCCTCTATTGATTCAAATCAACATTTTTCTGAGGTGGACTTGACCTTTAAAGGTAAAGTTCACCCCCAGAAAAATGGTTGATTTTAATCAATGGAGAAAAATCAAACAAGTCTAACGCTGAAAGTTTCATCAAACTCGGATGAAAAATAAGAAAGTTATGCCATTCAAAGTTTCGCTTATTTTGCGAAACTCACTGACATGCAAATGAGAAAATCGATTATGCCCCTCATCAATTACCACATATTTCGTTTCATTGTTTGAATTATACCAGGGAGTTCCTGATTATACGTCAGTTATGCTTCAACCATGTCAATTGTTACAGATTCGACAATTTTGAAAGTGTTAAAAGAACTGCTGAAACAATTGATTATCCAGATGTCTAGGGAGGAATAAAACGTTGTTCAGATGGTAGTCAGAAGAAAATGAATATATATTTTTTTTTAAATTGTATATGATTTCGGAAATGGAACCTTCAAAGTCCTCCTTTCCACTATCGCAGGTTTTCTCGCTACAGGCACGTCAACAAAAATGATACCACACCGATCAACGCTAGTGCTATTTTGAATGACATGCAGCATCGATCGGTTTGGAGTCTGATCGACTGGTGTGACTGCGACGAAAGGTAAATCAATCAGAAAGTTAATCAGAGCATGAAGCAATGATCAGCTCATTAACACATCATCGATCATGGCGATCGCATTACAGGTGTAAGGAGACTTGTCTTTAATACAGTGCATGAAATTCTGGCCTGATTGTACAAAGGGGCACCAGAAAGTTTCGCTGTAAGGAGGTTCATGGTTGGATGCATGGATGAACTATAAAGCACGTATGCCTCAGAGTCTTACCACCTTACTTCAAAGTTACAACTAATTTTTGTAGGACATTTACCCCTTGGACGCTTAACATGATCGGGTCAACATCCGAAGGATCACCACCTTGACAATATGATGATAGCCCTTCGATAATAGCACTAAAGATTATTACCAAGATAAATAATCTGTTAGGATAACCTCCAAGGCAAAACCCCCGGTCAACTACCCCTCGACAACTGCCCATACGAAAATTAACGCCAGTCCCGAGTAAGCGAAGCGAGCAAGGAATTTTTTTGACCTGTATAAAATGAAAATGTAATCTTGTTTTATATTTTGACAAAATAATCAGAAAAAACATGACATTTTACCCTATTCCTATATATCCCACTTTCCTTTTCTCCTTCGTTTGCCTCTTTTTTTCTAGTCGTAGATCTATTGGTGGCCATAACCCCCCCCCCCCCTCTGTTCTCCAATGACTAGTATCATCCGAGTGATTACACCCTCGGAAAATCATTTTCCATGTCAAGTATGCCTCGGACGATTAACTCCGGATAATATTTTACCCCGGAGATGCACACAAAACTTTAAGGGGTATGTTAGGTTTGATTATAATTTCTTGACCTCAAATGACACCCTATCTCAACTGTAGGAAAAGAATATCGTATTTCGCAATTCGTCTTACTTCTGACACTTATATAGGCTTCACAAAATATGAAAATTAATCAGATAAAATACACTCCCAATATCATTTTTTCTATATGTAGGGCCTACAATCTTCAGTTTATGGAAGATAAATTACTTTGACTTCAATTGGTCACATATGTTTGTTACAATTATCAAGTCTATCTTGAATGAATTTCATATAACTTTGGTCAATTGCGTTTAAAATTATGGCAGACTACCGTTAACCATAAGGTTCACCTGAACTGAAATTTGATAACAGGAACAATAATATTACGTAACCCCCCCCCCCACCAAAACAAAAAAAGAAGCTTGTGCAATAACAAATGTATTCTTGTTTTCAATATTTGGTAAAATTTTGCCAATTATTAAAGATTGAATCTCGATTATGTAATGACCTGTGACAATGATTCATCGAATGCAAATCAATGTAATTTAAAGGTCAAGTCCACCTCAGAAAAATGTTGATTTGAATCAATATAGAAAAATCAGACAAGCACAATGCTGAAAATTTCATCAAAATCGGATGTAAAATAAAAAAAGTTATGACATTTCAAAGTTCCGCTTATTTTTAACAAAATAGTTATATGAACGAGCCAGTTACATCCAAATGAGAGAGTCGGTGATGTCACTCACTCACTATTTCTTTTGTTTTTTATTGTTTGAATTATACAATATTTCAATTTTTACGAATTTGATTATTAGGACCTCCTTGCCTGAAGCACAAAATGTTAAAATAATGGAATTCCACGTGTTCAGGGAGGAATGAAACTTCATTTCACATGACAATGATGAGAAAATCAAAATATTTCATATTTTCATATTTCTTGTAATAAAATACAAAAGAAATAGTGAGTGATGTCATCAGTTCCCTCATTTGCATATACCGACCGAGATGTGCATATAACTGTTTTGTGAAATGAAGCGAAACTTTAAAATGTCATAACTTTCTTATTTTACATCCGATTTTGATGAAATTTTCAGTGTTATGCTTGTTGAATTTTTCTCTTTTTATTCAAATCAAGTTTTTGTTGGGGTGGACTTGTTCATTAACCACCTGTCATGCCTGTTGTACGTGCATACTGCAAATTTTGCCTGTTTTCAGATTTCAAGATCTTATAAGGGTTTCACACATGAATATATTTATGATACAATCTTTCATTTTACCTGAGAAGGAATTAATATTTTGACTAATGAATCATTTTCGATTAATAGAACCTAATAAAGGCTGTAAACCTCGCGTCGCAGACATGATAAGGTGTTGGTTCTCGCAGAAGGCATTATGAGGCTGGGAGATATAAATGCGCTTCTAATTTTCTCACTTTAGGTAGTGGAAATCCACCTGCCAAGCGCGTCACATCTTATAAAACTGTGAAATGCTTTTGTTGCAGACCTGAGAATCATTTATATGTCATCGTTTATCCTGCATGAAGGAATATTACTATCATTATGTGATAAAACTGCGAGGAGTAGCACAGTCAAGACAGTTATCGAATTGTATACACCTTTAGCTGTTTACTTTCGAGGTTAAATTGAATCGAAGTTCATATCGTTATTTTGTATACGATATTTGAAAGCGGTGAGACTGTTGAACAGAATATACACCTGCAAAACCGTGGTCAGCTTTTATGACCTTTCCTTTGAAAGTAAATTTGAATTCGCCCATTCGAAGTTGAGCATTTAAGTCACTTCAAGGATTATTGATTTTCATCCAGCATGTCCAGAACGTCTTTCACGAAATGATTTTTTTTTTGTGCTGCAATAAGGTATTGCTCTCTGAATTGATTGATATGCATTTTATTAAATCAGACCACAAGCTGTTATCAAACATGTCGAAACACCGATTGTTAAGGAGGTTTCAACTCCTTCATCACTAATTTTCTCATTAGTCATGACAGTATAACCATAAAAACAGTGGACATCTAATAGAATACACTGCAAAAACTCCGGTGTTGATTTAACACCAGCTCGGAATAATATGTCCACACCAAAGAAGTATTGAAACAACACCAGTTTGGAACCAAACCGATGCTGTTTTAACACTAATTGGTATCGTATAAGCACCTTTCTGGTGTTATAGACCAAAATCAAACTGGTGTTGTTTAACGCTTCTCTGGTGTGGACATTTATAGATTCCGGGCTGGTGTTAAATCAACACCGGGGTTTTTGCAGTGTGGTAGATAAAGATGTAGGTTATAAATCCAAAATGATTTTATGGTGTATTTCTTTTAAACATCTCACTCTTTTTCACATCAATTTCTCGGAGACTAGAAAAACGAGTACACCGAATTTCAGGATCTGTCTGCGACACACGATGCACATGATCATGATGATGTATGGGTTAAGCCTATACCCAATAACTTTGCACATCGCCCTCACTGATCTCAAATGAACTTCGAGATCGTACATGGGGTAAAAAAAAACGCAAGCCATGCTGATGGGGCAGCTACATCATTGAGATGCTCCCTTTAATCAGGATCAATTTTCAAGTCATCGGTCTCAATCCCAAAGTAGATTGGGCTCTTTATTGTCTATAGCGTCGTGTGTCCATCTTCATAAGACAGGGGTAATCTACAGGCGGAGACCTGCCTTCTCAGTGATGAACTCGAACCCTGGAAATCAGTAATGCACCATTCTTGATATCACTAATGAGGGAAGCACTTTATTCCTACTCTGTCACAGAAAAACGAGCAATTTAGATTAGGAAATGGCAGGAAGTAGTTCAGATCAGAACCCTACAGGCCTATCATTGCATGCTCACAAAAATTGTTATCGTGATATTAGAGTTCACTCCGCGTGAAAGAATGCCCATCAAATTCTTTGGTGTCATAATTCATTGAAAAAAACGATATGAAACTGTCTGATCTCTCTCACTCTATGTAGTTAAATCAAAATTTGGGGAATTTTTAACATAATTAGGGATTCCGATCGCTCATATTCTTCGGATCCAGCCCCCCCCCCCCTCCGAAGTTTCATGCAAAGCTAATTTTATTTTACAAATCAATCAAGCCTATAGTATCAATGTCCTATCATTGATTATGTTCACTTCAAAATAATACACAAGCCTTGTACTGGGGACATTGATCATCTTCTACCATGGATGTTTTGTTTTCTTGATATACATATGTGATATCGTTGCATCAACGTCCTTATAGTAATAATGTACACCCAGGGGTGGATCCTGGACTGGCCTTTGGAGGCCGTAAGATTAAAAGTTTTCTGCCAAGCAAGTGAAGTGAAAAAAAAATGAAAATAAGAATACTAACCATGAACTTCAGACATTACACCGTCGTTGATTGATTCAAAAACGATGCATCCCTGTTGCTGCTTACATTATTGAAACCTTGCAACGAATAAAAACAGCATTTTTCAAGGATTTATCGTCCTTCTTGTACAGGTAGTTCTAATGAGAAAAAATAATAGCATACCGCCTGGATCTAATGAACGTAAATACACATGTTTCCAATAAGATTGACCTCTTTTCTCATCAATAATTCACAATGTAAAACAGCGCTTAACAAAACCCGACAGTGAATTCTGACACGAAGGTGAATTTCTGACACGAAAGTTTAAAGATTAATGTAATTCCTTGACCTTTGACCTCCCCTCGGCTCCAAGATCAAGTTTACAATGGTCACATTGATACAAACTAGTATCAGTATATCCAATACCTTTTCTCTCTTCAGTCGATTCTATCTACCGTGTAGGTCTGTAACGTATATCACTAAACATGCTAAACATTGTGAATATAAAAAAGTATAATATAGTGCAAAAGGGAGACAGATAATTTGGAGTAACTCAGTAAAACGAGACGGACAAGACAGTTAGCTTTACACAAACTCATTTTAGATCCTTAGAAGTAAGAAAAAAACATCGAAAATGGACCACTTTTGTTAATTCTCGGCATCAGCAAAGTTATAAAACTATGCAAGCCATTCTTCTTTCCTGCGTAACTATAATAAGGATGTACTCCATTGTATTGACATTTGGTTTCCCAACCTAAATGACAACTTCCTAATGTTCCCATTCATTCCAAGTTTGTAATTGTCAAGTGGTCGTACACAGCAAAAACTGTGGTGTTAACCGGTGTACATAGAGGACCACACCAGTTATTTTACACCGGTGTTAGATTTACAGTGTTAGTTTAACACATATAGGTGTTATTACAACACCTTTGGATGTTAAATGTACACTCTCTGGTGTTGTGTTCATTCTCTAGGGTGTAACTTTAACACCTCAGGGTGTGGTCCTCTATTAACACCAACTGGTGTCAGTTTTAACACCACAGTTTTTACAGTGTAGTATTAAGATAATTCTGTCACATTTTAATGCAATGTCCCTTTACTATCCAGTTCACACCTTATACCTCCTTCCAACTGTCGTGCGAACCTTTACGAAAGTCACGAATCATTGACTTTTCGTAACTGATCCCGAAAAAAAGGAACTATATATTTTGTCTAAGATAAATACGATTGCCGCGACTGATCTGATATGATCTGTTACGATCTAATTAGATCACTACGATTGCTCCACGATTAAGTACGACGTTTAAGTCGTGGCTCAAATCGTGACAGTATTCAGACTTGTGTGCACACAGACCCTGATTGAAATTCAATCAACAAGTTTCTTGATAAGTCTGGTCCAATGAAATGAAAGACTCAGCATTATTCAAGTCAGCCACATGTTACCTTAAACTTCATGGAGACACGACATACATGACATATGCTCCTGCAACATTTGCTCCTGTTTTAGTATATCAGAGAGCCTAGGCTTATAGTTAGGATTGAAATAGAGTTTCAGGTTCTGAGTAGTGTACAGAGGGTTTATTTTGTTTTGGAGGTTAGATTTTATGCTTGGCTTAACGTGCATATTTTCCATCGGAGCAATTGTCGTCGGAGAAAATATCATGGAACCTTCATGGTGTCTATCCCATGTGCTTTGAAAAACCGATAGCTTGCACCTGTGCACCTTCAAATTATGTTCAGACTGATAATTGTAGTTAAAACTTCTGCCTTGTAATAATAATGGTTGTCACAGGTTTATACCGAGTTTTTTTACCTGACTGATAAGAAGGCACAAATGCCTGTGAGCAAGCAACCGGGGGACCAACGCGTTGCAACGGTCCTCTCCGAGGGACATGGTAATAAGGATAAATGTCTTACCAAAGGGCTCTAGCGTACCACTTGGAAATCGAACCCGGGTCACCGGAATCCGAAACCCCAGCTCTACCGACTGAGCTATATCGCGCTTTATAAAAAAGGGGAAGTTTACCCTGACAAAAAGTTCATTTAAAAATAGCAGAAAAAATAATTTAAAATATTGCCGAAGGTTTGAGAAAAATTCATCAAATAATTAAAAACTTATTAGAATTTTAATTATTTGATTTGTGACGTCATATGAGAGCAGCATTCATACATAGCAAATGGTAAAAAATCAAAGAAATGTCATTTTCTCAGAAAATTGAAAATGGTTTTCACTGTACCTTTTGTATATCAATAGACAAATCATTTCACACCCGATCATGAATAGAAAACAAAATTAAGTCGTTAGGAACCACAAAAAAATGAAATTCATGCATTTTATATTACATAACAGTTAACAGATGGGACAGCTGCTCGTTTATAACGTCAAAACTTTGAACTCTAATAACTTTCTTACTTTTTAACGGATTTTCCTCAAACCTTCACCAATATTTTTTACTATTTTTTCTGCTATTTTACAACAAAGTTTTCTTCAGGTTGAACTTCCCCTTTAAGGGAAATTTTCATTATCACGATTGAAAGTGATTGAAATTGAATAATCATAACAAAATGACTGTAATTACCTTTATATGCATTGAATTTTATTTATCTTGAAATTTGTGTATTTTTTTAGATTTGTGTGTTATTTGTATTATTTGTATTGAAGCCTCTCTAATACACCGTCAAGCCAGAGAGACGACGCCAGGGGCCCGTAACACAAAGCTTAGCGATGAATAGCAAATATGAAAGAACACTTCTGATTGGTTCCTGGTCAGTATTTTAAACCAGATGCGCGTGTAACATTAATCTTAATTGGTCAGTCCATTTACCGATCGATCGCTAATCTTTGAGTTACGGAGCCGTCAACCAAAGCGACATTTTTCTCGATTGGTTTGCAGTCCGTTTCATTGTTGTAACTGCAAAATTAGTTGTAAACCAGCTCTTCTGGCTGATGATCAAAGTATCAATATAATAACAGTAATTGAAATGAAATCATGGTTAATTGGATGGTCAATTAACAGATTACCGAGTTGCGACAACCACTTTGGGAAAGTGATTTTCTTTTGTAACAGATCTTCATTTATTTGTCAGGATTCTATAATTTCTGGAATAATTGATATAACCTTCGTTTACAATAATAATTTCCTCATAATAGGACCAGTTCTAACGAACCTAGTTTGTATCGTTCATATTTTGCTAAAGAGCGGCGTAATAATTGTCCGTAATGTGATTACTGTGTCTAGCAAGCCTTACAATCACTTACAAGAGTGGTTGTAAGGCTTGCTATAGAGTAAATGGTGGTGATCAGATTTCAAAGCAATCTTTCGTTATCGAAGTTCATGTCCTCCAAATAAGTTATTGATGAAAATGTTTCATAATGCGATCGATACAAAGGAAAGTTAACTTAAGCTTGGGAATAAGAAAGTGAAACTGTTTGAACTACCTATGCATTTCCTGCTTATAGAATGTAAGACCTACACTCCAATAAGAGATATGACGTACGGATGTGAAACGAAATGCAATATTTTTGTCAAATTTTCTTTGTCAAGAACATGATGACAATCTATTAGGAACTTTCAAACCCATGCAGTCTGGAATACTTCATGTACTATACTAAGAGCGTGCAAAAACATCACCAGTTGCATAATAATAATGACATGCATTACTGAGGATTTGGTTAAATGTCACTGAATTAACGTCAAAGAAACTACCTCTACATACTACAAAAAATGTTTTGATATTTTTATTTACTATCCTTTTTATACTTTTTATTAGTAAGAAATAGGCATAGGCGGCGGGGAAACGGTGGAACCACCCCCCCCCCCCCCCTCCCCATTGTGGCGAAAACGCCCAAGAAATCTCCGCGTATGACTGTGTGTACAGACAATCATGACTCGTTGTGAATCATGTAAATTCCGTGATTACCAAAGTTACAAGCAAAATCCGACGTCAAAGGGGGGGGATTGTATAGGCGCGTCATGCAGGAGATTTAAAGATAAATACCAGTTGTGGTAACGATCTCAAAATTAGTTCGAACAGAATCCAATAAAATTACCACCCACGTGTTTATAATGTATATAAATCTAAAATAGTGTGCCAAATAAGCTCTGGAAGAAAATGAGTAATAATGCTGAGAAATGAGGAAAATAAGCACGTAATTCCATAAATGTTGGGTATTTTCCCAAATATGCTTTTCTGTGTTAGTGAGCATCAGAATTATTCATTTTGAGATAAGATTTCAGCATTTCATAAAAATAAGTGTACATTAATGACCAGCTCTAGATGTATGGCAATATTATGACAATTAACCTTGATTTTAAAGACTTTCTCATGAAATTAGTTCTGTCATGAAATAAGTTGTCTTTTACCTTTAACGTTAGGCTCGTTAGCAGAAAATGTAACTGATAATCAAATTTATCCAAGATGACAGCTTACTTCCTCGTCGTAGTTGAAATGACAGAGACATGTGAACATTATTCAGTCAGAGCACTCCTCCCCAGAACAGACATGACAGAAATTAAAGTTATGAATGGGAATCCCCCTATATCCATTAAGGCGGTGATTCAGGCTGGGAACACGACCTCCTATTATTATAACGGTTGTGTTCGCCCCCTAGGATTAAAAAGCTTGACCTTTTGGGGGGATTCTATTTTCGGCTTTCAAATCAAGCCAATCACTTAGCCTAGGTGAAGTAGATATCTAATTAAAAAAAAAACATTTTTGTTGTCATTAGTGTTTCGCGATTCATTTCGATTTGATTGATTCACTCACCTGAATAAAATAAATTCTCCGATTTAACCTCTCTAGTCTCTACATGCATTTTTTCTTTTGGGGGGGCTTTACAAGATGCGCCCCCCCCCCCCAGACGCCGTCTACTCTGAATACCATAAGGTGAGATTTTCTTTAAACGGAAATAATTTTATCTGTGAATTCGAAATGTCATTAGAAATTATCAAACGTCCACTCTTCAATATTAAGCCACATTATGCATGAATAATTAAGAAAAATAAATAAATTACGCGCATCACAGAATTTTAATTATTCATGACCCTGACATTTTCAAATATTTTCCAAAAAAAAATTTATCAATATGTTTGTCTAATTTTTCTCCTTTTTATTCTTCAACTCATTGTCAGGGACATTCCAATTTGATATGAGTTTGCCTATGAGGGGGGGCGCCTCTCGGGTGGCTTTTCGGCAAAAGTTTTTTCTCTTTTTTTCTGCTTCTCGAAACCAACTTCACGCGCCGGGTTGCCTGTTCCCTTGGCTATTATCAGATGTGTTTGGTGCTGACTGATCACGGGTTCAGAAGATCAGCCATTAGGGGTAATGATAACAGCCCCCAGTTTTCAACATTCAAGATTCGAGAATTTTTATTCTATTTCTATATCAACGAAATAAACAAAATGGATGGACCTTAATAGTGCATCAATCATTACCCCAGCATGGCATATTGCCGGCCGCTGGTCTTGAACTTTGTATACCGTAAATCTCCAGATGCAAAACCTGGAAACAATTTGCCAAATGCAATAACTATTACAAGAATACAATATATATGTCAATCTACTTAGGTAAATGATGTTGAATAAAAAGCAAAATAAATTAGATTGAACAAGCGATGTCTGGGTCATATCAAGTGTCTACAAATTTCCTATTTTTCAACAGATAATTGTGTAATTTTGTCAGATAATTCAAACGAATTATTGTAATATTTTCATCATATGGTAGGTTTATGTATCATAAACTGCAAGTAAAATTGTGTTAATATTGTGGTATTGATGTTGATGAACGGCTTTTTATTACTTTTTGTTTTAATAATAATAACGTTTTATTTACACAGGGTAGCCACTTCAATATTAAGACTGCTCTTCCAGCGGGCCCTGCATAACATAATATGTTATTATTACCCTTCTCCAGTCTAAAAGTTGAGCGCCAAGCAAAAAGGCAGAATGTCCCATTTTTATAAGTCTTTGGTATGACTCGGCCTGGGATCAATAAATATTTATAATAATAGACAGTTCTTGTATAGCGCATGACACATTATAAATAACGTCTCTATGCGCTTCCAAAGGACTTGGATAATATAGCCCCGCAGCCTTTTACAGCGCTGGGGCATTTCAAGGAATAAATTCCTGTCATGTGCCCATTCACCTCACCCGGGTTGAGTGCAGCACAATGTGGATAAATTTCTTGCTGAAGGAAACTACGCCATGGCTGGGATTTGAACCCACGACCCTCTGTTACAAAGTCCGGAGACTAATCCACTGGGCCACAATGCTCCACAATACAAATGCTCCAAAACTACGGCCTCCTGTTCATGAGGCGGACGCTCTACCACTGAGCCAACATGACCGGTTTAGGTTTATCTAACGTTACATCCAACCAGTCTGAAGATTCTATAAAATAGACGGTTTCGCATGTAATGCGCAGTAAATGCGCCAAAGATTAAAGGAGGGGTTGACTATTCTTTATGTTTGTTTCATTTTTCTATCTTTGAGTAATGAGGTTAATCTATAAGCCTATTCATCATGTTGACACGTGTGAACGTGACCAGTAAGCTAGGTGAAAAATAGTTCGGAGATTGGGCCATTTTCTCGGCGGGAGAAAGAGATGGTGACATAATTACCAGTCGGCAAATACTTGAGACTCGAGGGTATTCCATCTTCAAATCTTTTTCACAAGAAAGAGACGTACAACGGAGGACGTCGCAAATCTCGATAATTATATCCATGCACCAATGCCCTTGGTTAGTAAAGGCTATACCAAACAACTTTCTTGTAGGTCTACCGAACTAAAATAGCAAGTGAAGAAAGCTTCGTATATGCCTATATACATGCATAGTAGAAAATGATTTTTTATCGCACTGGCGTATTTAGTTAGATTGTCAGGGATCGTTTCATTACTTTATAAATATGCATAAAAAGGAGTACATTCCACCGGTGATTAATCATGTTAATGATGTTATTACGGATTTATTGCTGACTCTTCTGGGTTCTATTTCAAAAAAGATTTGTTATAACAAATGCATGATTTCTATACCAAGTTTTCAATAGGTATAAACCGTTACTTCAAACCTGTTATTATTACAACTGTTATGAACCTCATCACTCCCCTCCTTCTTCTCCCCCCCTCCCCCCTCCCTTCCTCCTCCTTCTATCTCCTCCCTTCCACTTTTTCATGTTTTCTATTCGTCATCTATTCCACGTACCGAAACGTTCTAATATTCTGAATTGTATCCACATGTTTACAAAATATAAACAATCTACTTTCGGCCACATCATCGGAAATCAATTTCCTCGTTGAAATAACAAAAACTCACCCAATTCCGATACACACTATCTGAAAGTATTCATCTTTGGTAAAGTGTCAGTATTATCTGACATTCTTTAACATTAATATTCTGCACTTCATTGTCTTCTTTCGTCGAATAATTCACGTAATCTTACACCTCGAATGTTCAATTGCATCACAGCTATACAACTGGTATATCTTTGTTGTAACATATTAGATACAACTTGTATAAGCGTCCTTTTATCTTTTTGCTTCATCTTTTTATTCATGTTATTCAAGTCCTATTGTGTCGTTAGAATCCCTTCCAATCATCCCCAATCATGTGCAAACTTCTGAGGATTCGGAGGATTTAATAATAATAATAATCCTCTTTTATATAGTGCTTAGTCCATCGGAACGACGTGTCTAAGCGCTTTACAGATATATTATTACCCCGGTCATCAGATTCAATCAGTCATTCCCGCACACAATGTATGCACATCCTCCACTCCGTGGGGAGTATTCCAGTCAGTCGCCTGTGAGGCGCACACAGTACTGGACAAGCTACAATGACTTTCACACCTACCGGGTACCCATTTAGCACCTGGGTCGAGAGTGGCAAAGTGTGGATTAACGCATGGCCAAAGGACGCCAGACCGCGATGGGATACGAACACACGACCCTCTGTTTACAAGGCGAGAGTCAGAACCACTACACCACAGCTCCTCCACACGCGTTTGATAGAGCGATCGAAAGCTTCACATTTTTTACAAGCATTCTACCTCCACGTTCAAAATGTTGAAAGGGAGACTGTATGACCCCCTCATGTATAACATCGATCAACGATGCTGCTCTGAAATGATAGATTAACAACGTGAGCATGACCGAGCATCATGGTCATGGACGAAAGGGTTATGGGTTCGATTCATTGCCAAATCGTCAATATATATTTATCCTAATCTTTTTTTTTCTTTTATTTTGCAGTTGTTGTCAGTGTGTCAGTTTTCTCAGCTTCAATGTCATGAATGTCGGATAAAATTAAGAAGGGGTTGTTTGGACATGCTGGAGCGAGGATGCATGATACATTCGTTCATTCAGATTATTTGATCCCGTTTGCTTTACTGTTTTATTTCAAAATATTTATCTGATGTCGTGTTTTCTAATTGCTGTATTATTTTCTGCGATGTTTGTATTATATTCTGCGATTTGTTGCTACGTTTCTGTTCATATACAATTAATCTGCCATGTTATTTTGTGTAATGCTATTTGATTTTGTTTATGTACAGCTGTAATTAATCTGTTGAATTATTTCTGTGGTATTTTCCAGACTGTGTATGAATTTAAAGTAAATGAATAATAAAGATTACTACAAAACTAAAAATACCAAAGATTTCAACCCTCTGTTGCCTACTGCTCAGCCGTGCTCTGCATTTCACATCGTCATTTTACAAAAGGTAGAAATGCTGGGCCCGCTATTTTTTTTTACAAGCTTATAAGTGCCTCTCAGATGTTGATATAATCATCTCGTCATGTCTACATCTCTTAGGAAAGAAGATAGGATGACGAAATCTTGGATCTCATCATGTCTACATCTTGTGGGAGAGATGATCAGATGACAAGATCTTGGATCTCGTCATGTCTTCATCCCGTGAAAGAGATGATCAGATGACAAGATCTGGATCTCGTCATGTCTACATCTTGTGGGAGAGATGATCAGATGACAAGATCTCCGATCAAGATCTTGCCAGCTGATAATTTCTTCCAAACGATGTAGACATGACCATGATGACGAGATCCAAGATCTTGTCATCTGATCATCTCTCCCAAGGGATGTAGACATGACGAGATCCAGCTCTTGTCATCTGATCATCTCTTCCAAGGGACGTAGGGACGTAGACATGTTGAGATCCAAGATCGTGTCATCTGATCATCTCTCCCAAGGGATGTAGACATGACGAGATCCAGCTCTTGTCATCTGATCATTTCTTCCAAGGGATGTAGACATGTTGAGATCCAAGATCTTGTCATCTGATCATCTCTCCCACATCTGGGTGGCATTTTTAAGCATCCGTAGATAATGGTTGAATGGCTGAATAAACCCATTATAATACGTGAAAGGTGGTTCTACTTTCTGGCGCAGGAAAAGATTTAATGTTACATTTTGACTGCGTGACTTATCAACAGACACACGGTGATTTACCAGAAACAGCGTAAAGGAATTCTGGAATTCATTGTTTTTCAGTGATACCATATCTACTTCATTAGAATAATGAAATGTCATTTATAAAAAAAAAACAATATCATAATTATACTTGTGAAATGTGGAATCCAGTTCAGATCCATTTCTTTTTTGCTATTATAGGTCCATGGTCTGAACATAAACCTATTAGCGTCTCACAAACGTTCAGCTTTACAAAAACACCCCTTGGGTAAAAAAAGAATGAATTCAAAAATGTCAATTTTTTTATTATATGAGAATCCAGTGGCGTACCGTGGGTCATGGCATTGGGGGGCACCAGCAAAAAATAGTCACTTAATGAGCGCGCTTCGCGCGCTCAGTTGCCAGGTATAACGACCTTTAAGTTATAGAGACATTTTAAGGACAGTGCCATTAGCATTGGACCCACACATTCCTGAATCAATGAATTTGTTTATTTGATCATCTCAATGATCAAATAATGTGAGCGCGAAGCGCGAGCTGAAAATTTTTGACATTCAAACCTAAAAAGAGACATTATAATCATATTTTTGTAATCATGATTCGTACCTAAAAAATGAGAGCGCGAAGCGCGAGCTGAATTTTTTTTAATATATTGACCCCTAACGGAGATTTTAAGGACTATATTTTAGAAATCCATTAAGAGTATTCATATTTCTCCATAGTCATCTATTGCGAGTGAAAAGCGCTTGCTGATTTTGTTACAATTACATCTAAACACAAGAAGCACTTGTAGCAATTATTGTAATCACGATTAACATACGCATCTCACTAATCAAACATTGCGAGCGCGAAGCGCGAGCTGAAAATTTAGGAAATTCAGATCTGAAGATGGGCATTCTAATGCTTGTTTGTAGGAATTCAATAAGATCATACCTATTTCACAAACCAAATGATGCGAGCGCGAAGCGCGAGCTGAAAACTTTTGATATTCAGATCAGAAAAAGAGACATTTTAAGGACTGATTTTAGTCCATGGAGATCAGATATATCTCACCAATCCACTAATGCGAACGTAAGCACGGACATGAAATCTTTTGTATTAAGACCTTAAAGGGCAATCACTTTAAGTATATAGTCATGAAAAAGAAGCATATGTCACTCTATAAAACAATAATAAGACGAAGTGGGAGGAATATATTTGGTGTATATTGACTTGAAAACGGGACGTTTTAGTACAACGGGATTATATATCTCGTTAAACAGACAATGCGAGCACCAGGAATAATGAGCACATAGGCCCTGAGTAAAATATGTTTCATGAAGTTATTAAAAAATGTTTCATAACATCATAATGAACAACAATTTCTTCTTTCCCACTACGTTTCTCTTCCCTCTCCCTCTTTTTCTCCTTTTCCCCGTTTTTTTTTGGGGGGTCAGCCGATTGGGGGCACGTGCCCCCCCCCCCCGTAGTTCATCGCGGTTTGTGGTTATAAATTATAGGATTTGTTTTACCTCATTTTGCGGAATCGAGCATTATGCTCGTGAAACGTCACCGACATACCAAACTCGAGGTAAAAAGCATCAATTACGTAATGCTACGATCTATACAATAAGGATGTGGTTTTACTTCACTCAATTCATAATAAGCTTTTCGGTAACATTTTAGGAGATGTGATTCTGTAATATAGGGTTGAACCTAAATGAACGCATTTGCTCCAAAATTAAAAATAAATCTCTTTTTGGTACCAAGCAGAGCCTTAAAAACCTAAGCATATACGAATTCCTTAGAGTTACTTGTTCCAGACTCGATGCCCAGTGAATATCTGACAATATTTCAACTCAATCCTGCAATGCCTAGTGAATATCTGACAATATTTCAATTCGTAACGAATGGCATAAATCACGAATAAAACTTAAAGAAAAATGGGGCCTCTAATAACATGGATAAGTTGACAATAATCATATGGACGGATGAAACAATCTTCGAATTGAATGGATTTTTGAGAAAAAAAGGTCAGCAACGGTTCCACAAAAAATCAGAAAAGGATGACACAGTTTGTTTGCCTTCTTCCTCATGAGCCTTTCAGATGTTTAGCATGGTTAGCATATTATCGTTTTATTGAAGGGTAGTCAAGAAGAGAATTGAATGGTATTCATCTATACCACAAAGTCTACGAAATGTCTTCAAAAGGTGTCTTCCACTCGGAAAATTTTACACCGGTGTTGAATTTGTGGTGTTAGTTTTACACCTATAGGTGTTATTACAACTCCTTTTGTTGTTACATTTACAATCTTTAGTGTTATGTTTAATCTTTAGGGTGTAATTTTAACACCTCAGGGTGTGGTCCTCTATTAACACCAATTGGTGTCAGTTTTAACACCGCAGCTTTTACAGTGTATGGGCCCTCTTTAGCGGATATATTCGTAACTCGAAGTCTTGATGTATCTTACTTATGCTTAAAATGTATTTACAGACAAGTTATTCAAACGCACTTCATGCAAAAAAATATGATATTAATTGACAATGAATCTTTTGGATATTACAATTCATGAAATTTACACTACATCACATAATGACGCAAGACTGTTTGCATCAGACGTTGCAATTTTTTTAGATTTCAAAATCATATCTGTGTTCGCTGCAAGTGGATTGTCAGGATTTCATTGAAATGATTGTTTAGCTTTCTGGACAAGGAGTTCAATTAAGGTATGGTTATTCTGATCCCTGTTGCTAAAAAAATTTATTATGGTAACTTTGCCATTCAATGGTAACTACTATGGTAACGCTGATCAACAACCAATCAAAATCAAGGATTCCATGAAATTTACCATTGGAAGTCAAAGTTACCATAATGGTAACTTTTTTGCAACGGAGCCCAGGTCATGCATGTTATTACACATCCATGCTTATGAAATAAAAACGGGCGGCATTGGGATATATATATGTATATATATATATATATATATATACATATATCCCAATGCCGCCCGTAGGGTATAGGGTAGAGGGTATATATATATATTTATTTATCAAGGCGACCTAAATATTATGACGTCATGTTTTTTATCGATTGAATTACATTATATGGGTATTACGGAGCTACACGACTGAGATATCTCATTTGTATTCTTTTCTACATTCCACTTTTCCCTCTCTATTCATTTTTTTTCTATCTGCCTATTTACTCCTTTTTTTCATTAATTGAAATTGTCTAGGGGCGATGACCTCCCTGCCCCCTTGTGGTGCTGCCACTGGTAATAAGTCAGATAAACGCTAAAGCCAACATGTTGCACCGAACGTTGCTTCGTGCTTTCGTCGTCAGTCTGGGCATTTTTTTCCATACTATATGCTGGAGGAAACGAAGAGAGGGTATATCCACCCAATCATGTGATTGGGTCGCTGAAATGTCAAGAAGTATTGACGTACTCAAACCTAATCTTTCGGAAAATAATCGTTTCGACGGCGAAAATAATCAGTTCGGATGATATCGTCAAGAGGACTTAGATGATAATCAGTATCTTTAAATATATATATATATATGACGGATGGGGTTTCCATGGTAGCAATTTGATCTTGATTACGTTATATTGGTATATATGAATTTTGTGGAAATTCGAGGAAACTGCTTTGCAGTGCCCTTTCATTCATATTTTCCCTCCCTCCCTTTCTTTTTCTCTTTCTGCATACCTGACCCTCTTGTCTCTGCCTACCTCTCTCTCGTTCTTTCCATCTCCCACTCCCTGCCCCCCCCCCCTAATATCTCTCCCTCTTGCCCTCTCTTCCTACCTCCCTCTTTATTTTCCCTTCTTACACACACAAATATCGCTATTGAAACAACACCAGTTTGGAATCAAACCGATGCTGTTTTAATACTAATTGGTGTTGTATAAACACCTTTCTGGTGTTAGACCAAAACGAAACTTCTCTGGTGTGGACATACACTCTAAAAAATGGAATGTTAAATCAACATTTGAAAGGTTGGAGGAGTGACAACTTTTTCCAAATGTTACATCCAACTATGTATAAAGCTAAATCCAACATTTTAAGTGTTGAGTAGAACCATTTAAAGTGGTAAATGCAACATTTAGAAAATGTTGTCACTCCTCCAACCTTTCAAAATGTTGATTTAACATTCCCGTTTTTTGAGTGTATAGATTCCGGGCTGGTGTTAACATGGTTAAATTAACACCGGAGTTTTGCAGTGTACAATTGAGGTCTTACTGAGCTCCGCTATATCCATGGAGGTGCAGCACACTGAATCTCATTTTTTTGTTTAACTTTACCCAATAATATGGGGATACCACCAACCTTGGATTATCGAATATAAGTTAAAAACAAATAAAAAATAGATAGAGCCGTGTGATCTTCTTTTCGTATTTAGACCCTATGACCACAAACTATTCATTCTTGTAAAGTCATACAAAGGCTATATATAGCTAGTCTGCTGGGCAAACCCTTCACTCGAGTTGACGGTCTTAAAAAGCAGCCTACTCATGCCTTGTGTACTGAAGGCCATCTCGCTCATGCTAGTCTTTGCGTGGAGACGCACTTGTTGATCAAAATTTCAATCAGGGTCTGTGCCTGTAGACTAATATATAGCCTTCATGTGAAATAGGGCGAAACGGGGTAAAAGCAATCTCTCTTTCTAAAGATAATTGGGTATTAAGTTCTTCCCTTTTCCCTCTTATCCATTTTCCTCCATTTTATTTAATTACTTGTGAAAAATGGGGGCGGTCACGACCTGTCCCACCACTTTCTAGCCCCGCCCCTGCTGATGGGTAAAATTCAATTTTTTATGCTACCTGTTTTCAAAATTTGAGTTATACAGAAGGATCATGACTTTGTTGCAAAATATGTTATAAATAATGTCAAAACCCCATGTTTATACCCCTGTTATAGTAGTTCTTTCTTATCCATCACTCGTGTCCCCACCCCCCCCCCCCCCCCCTCCCCCCACCCCCGTTAGAGGAAAAATGGCATCTGTATGAAAAAAAATCCTTTCCCACATATCAAGAATAAGTATCACTAAATGTTTAGGGTAAAAACTTTCATTAATATATTTTCCTACGAAAACTCACCATTGCATCGTATTCTATCATGTTCATGAAGTGAGATGCTTCAGCACCCTTGTAAAGAAAGAACCACATGGTACCCTGATACTGGTCACCCCCATCCAAGAGAAGAACATTGGCAACCCGATTCCGGATCTCCTTGACTTTGGTTGCCCGCCTAGCAACCCCTCCGAAGCACGCTCCGTCCTCGGCATCCTCCTGGCTACATTCGGAACCATACTTGTTGAACTGTTCGATCCGTGCATGGACATCGTTGGTGTGGAGGACCGTCAGTTGGTAGTCCGCCCCGCCGTGGGAAACCAAACAAATGATCAGAAGTAAGATGCTGGTTGACCAGGAAATGGTGAGGATATCCATGTTTATAAATCCAAAAGTGAGACTGTAAGCGGAGTTGGTGAGTACATCTACCCGTGAAGTCAGTAGCCGATTTGAGAGAGATACACGATCGCAAGCTTGATCAGATTAATAAGGTGATGCGATGCACCTCGTGTAGTATTGACTTTTTGATTAGTAGCATAATATGACAGTACATTCGTTGTTCATTTCAGAGGTCCGTCAGTTCTTATATCACATGTAGAAACACACGGACTTTGATCAAGTAAGACAACAATCCATTATCAGGATATAAAAGATAACAAAATAGGTAAACTATATACCTGTCGACTATGTCCCGGGCTGGTGAAATATTAGAGAATATCGTCTGCTACAATGCAAGACCCACGCGCGTGTGAAGCCACGACAGACGGCGCTCTCCATATCCGCACCATGACCCGATTAGGCCTCTGAGCGGTATCGCCTATTCATACATCCCATAAACTACTTTCTACGTCTCTTTAACGGTCTTTATTTTATTTACTATTTATTTGTTCCGTTTCATAAAAGAGGCTTTAGATTAGAAATCAATGGGTTCATTCCAGTATGACTTGGGTCAATAAAATCGATGTGCGGGGAACGAAGAGAAAGGGTTTGTTGTCTGTTAGGCGTGGGTCCTTAAAAAAGGGGGTTCATTCAGACCATAAGCCTTTATAAGCATTGATACCGGGCATTTGATAAGCCTGACCGATCGGTGAAAATCAGACATTTCGATCGATATGCTTTCCAACGAGTTTACAAAATAGCCGACCATAAACATAGCGGAGGCCTATCAATGAGTTGTAGAAAGGAGATTCAATATATTGACGTTGGCCTTTTTTAATCCAGGGGAATTAAGAAAAGCGAAGTGCAACAAACCCAAAATACTAACTCTCTACTGACTTACATAGTGCCTAATGCCCCTTTATCATAAGTCTTTAGCGCTCTATAATAAATGCAACATAATTACCTTGGCTTTAGCAGAGCTACTGTTACGCACTCAAGTAGTTCAAGGGATGAATTAACTTGAGGTTCTTCGTTGCTTTATGGGTATACTGATTTGAAAAAAAAATATTTTTAAGGTCAATTTTGTAGGAATTTATGAACGTGATGCGCACCTCACTAAATGTGTCGCGGAATGCGAGCTAAAATGTTAGATTTTTAACACATGCACAACATATCAACAGTGCATAAATATTTATATTTACTTGATGCAAGATAAATAAGTAATGTATATTAACATGCATTGGTCGAGGGTCCAGGAATCGAACCTCTGAATTTCATGAAGTAGTCGGGTCACGAGACCACTCGGCTACGGCGCCTGAAATCGTGAATATAAAACACTTCTGAACGTGTGTTTGTAAAAAGAAAAAAAATGCGAGTTAAAGCGCACCTAAAATACGTTTTCAGGTATCAATACCTGACCACAATATATCGACCACAGCGACCGAACGAGAATTCCTCCATCTAAATTATTATGTGGAACCTACCAATTATTATTATAGACGCGGATGGGTTATTGGCCATACATATTAGTCATATTAGTATTCGGTCGGTATTCGTGATATAGTAATAATAATAATAATGAGACTTGTAGAGCGCCAAATCCACTCTGTAGAGTGCTCAAGGCGCATAAAGAGCTAAGAGTTCAATAACAAAGTTTTTAGAAGATTTTTGAAAGTTTCGACAGAGGTACATTTTTTTATGTCTTCAGGAAGGCTATTGGGATGACTGACACAAAATCAATCTTCGTAAGAGAGATTAGAGGGTGCTCGTAAGATCTGGAGAGCTCCCCTTTTTTCGTTTCTTTTCATTTTTTTAGTTTATTCCTCAAGACTGAATTTTAAAGGGGGTGAACTGATCACTTTGTGTGGTCTCTCATTGACTCTGTTGTGTAATAACTAGTCATAGGGGATGTCACAAGAAAATGTTTGCAATCAATTGTAAATATTCTGTTGCAATGTTGCAATAGATTAATCAATCTTAACTGTAGTCAGATTACACCGCTTGTCACTTCAAGAAGCAGATTACAAATAACTCGCAATTTCGTTTATAATTTTAAAATTTACGATCGATTTAGGTACTGAAAGCAGACTTGGAATTGATCGCAAGTTTGTTGCAACGCCCCAATAGAAAGGTAAACCGAGTTCAACAAGAAGAAACTGATCAAACTTTTACAAGGTCACTGCAACATTCCACTCAGTCAAAATGAGCAATATTTTTACACAGGCTAACTATTGTGGGTTGAAATGAATATCATGCTTGAAGGATTTGTAAGGGGGATAATTGTAGACCGGTAGAGGAATGTATAAAACTGGTTGATTGGCGACATAAACATCGGAATAAAAGCTGGGAATACAGGAATTCCATCAAAATCTGCAAAGAGCTAAAAATGTAATATAGGCCTTTTTTTCAAAAAGACATCGATCGAGGCAACAATTCTCGGGAAGTAATTAGGCTTATGTTTTCGTTTTTTGTACTTAAATAGCAAAGAATACTGAAGGAGAATTGCATGAGAATGCCTGCTGGTTTCTACTCCATTGATAAGCATAGCTGCGTGACAGCAGTTGCAGTAATAAAACTTACCATACTGTGTCGAATATTACATAAGGCAAAGGAAACTGACAAAAGATCCAGGCAGATAGAAAATTTAATTCGTTTTATTCATTTTATGCTGTATGTAGGGGTTGGCCTGTTTAGTTTATAGCCTACTTTATACAAAGGCGCCCTGCAGCTAAACGAGCCTCATACATGAACACTTCAAATATATAAGGTAACATGAATAAACAACATTAAACTTAGGTCGTTCTGTTTTTAATTCGGGAAAACCCGAAACGTTCAAAATTTAATTTTCGTTATGATGTGTTTGCAATCTTTGCTCGGATTTCCCTTCATATTAATATAATGATGAATAAAACTTACTATTGAAGGAATTATTCCAAGTCAGTTTTGAAAGAATTTTAGTGTCAAATGAATTGACAAAATTATATTGTTCTGTGAGAGATACCTGTCACAATTGGCTATCATTAAACCACAATTTTAGACCAGAGTTTAAATAAAACCCAACTTCAGAATACGGACCAGGGAGCGGAGCAATTGTAATCTAAACATTGCTAAATGGATGTCAGTGGAATAATTATTCAGAATCAAGGTAGGCCTATTTACTGCTTTGCATCTTTTCTTCTTTTTTTCTTTTAGTTGGGCATGTTGGGGGAGGGGTCTAAACAAGAACGCACAGGTCTGAACATTTAACATTTACATTGAGGGTCTTATTCACACTGAAAGATACAAATTAATTTGTTTTGCATGCTGTCATCCTAACATATTGATTCTGGAGTCCTGTGGAGAGCAAAGGAGAAGACTCGACAGTTCGGGCAAGTTGACTGTCCGTCTTCCTGAGAACAAACACTCAACTTGCCCGAACCGTCGTATCCATGGTATCCGAGTCGCCCCTGCTCTACAACTCCATGCGCCAACTCATACCAGTCTACTCTAATCTCTCTAACTACTCAAGCATCTCACCTTTTCTGGTTTAAGTTCAAGTTCGTCTTTATTTATCCATATTGGAAATTTGCTTTGCTCACAAAGTCAATACATATCAAAATACCGTATTAAACATATAAAGCCATCATTACATTTATAAGAATTATATACAGTAAACGTGAATACCCGTTTACATTAAGGGAAATAGAGAACACACATTATAAAACCTACATTGGACAAAAGATATAAAAAATACTTGAAATTTATTAGAAAAAAAAACGAGTACTAGTCTAGAAATGATAATCAATTATTCATTACAATCTGATATTTCATTCCAATAGAAATACATGTACATTAGTATCACTCCGACACCTCAATTCAAAGAGTTACTGTTCGTAATCAATATGTTTCAGTACTAAATATTTAAAATTTCAGTCTAATAATAAAGTATTAACATATTAATTTAAAAAAGTTACTGTACTGGCTCCAAAGAGGTTTAAGATACACGTGTATAATCAAATATTTTATTACACACAATTGAAAATTTCATTCCAATGATAAGTGCATGTAGTATTAACATATTAATCATGTTAATTCAAAAAGTTACTGTATAAAATTCCAAGTGTGACTCTACTGTCATGACAACGAACCGGCTGTTCTAAACATAGTCGCAGTGCTTATGAGAAACACGCTCGGAGTTCATTTGTTTAGAACCAGGCCGCCATTTCAACTGACGTCATCGCTTTGGCACTCTATAGAAATTACTAGTAATTAATATTTCAGTACGAAAAAAACAACTAAAATTTTATTCCAACAATAATTTTGTGAATAATTAAGATGTTTTTTTCTTGTAAATATAGTGTAAATGTGTTCACTAAAAATTATCGAAATTTTCTGCAATAGTAATAAGTAGAATTAGTACTGACTTTTATGTACAATATTGAGATTTAGTGAAAATTAATGTTTAAAGTATGGTAATGACATTATTTGGGGCTAACCTCGATTAGCATTTTGCTAGTATGTTAGATGCAATTACCAAATATTTTGTTTATATGTGATGTACTATTCCTTGTACTTGTACCTGACAGTGATATCTGGTAATAAATAAAATTTTAAAAATGCATGAAGACAGTTCCTATAAAAGTTATTACCTCCAAAAACGTTTAAATTAGATGTGTGTAATCAATATTTTATTACAATTTAAGATTTCATTCCAATAATAAATGAATGAAGTATTAAGGACTATACCCTTTCTTAGAAATAATACTTTTACTTCCGACGATCTACTTTCTCACCTCTTCATTTCATTTTATCTGCCAGTATAACATGTCTTATATGATTCCATTTGTCCTCTTCTTATATCAATAACATGGAACTTTGGCGAGGATAATAATGTGTAAAATGACAACAGAAATTCTGCGTTGGTCCAGGAAAGTACACTTTGCAAAATGTTTTCGGTCACATTTATCACACAAATATACAGTATTTCACTTAATATCACCAATTGGTTTTGAATTTCTCAATCTTTTAGACCGTCAGTATCTGCTCCTTTGAGTTCATTCGCTGCTTCCGTGATTATCTTCCAAGCAAACTCTACATGCTTGCTTTCAGTGAAGGGACTGGATACAGCGAAACGAAGAATATATTTTCCCTTGAACACAGATCCCGTCAAGACTACTTTTCGTGTCATGTTAATCTGGTTCAGAAGATGTCGATTTGTTTCATTGTCAGAGTTCTGTTGGGGAAAAAATATCAACTGCTATTTTACACGGTCATGAATCTTAAAACAATGACCAAACTTCAATGAGGAAAAATATTACCTCTAACTGTCTAACATGTCAAAAGTGCCGATAACTGTTAATTTAATCCGAATCCAATTATCCATGGAAAATTAAACGACTTCTAAATTCATTTGATCAAATACTTAAACATTTCTTTGATACCTCTTGTATTATGAATATTGATGACATTCATGTTACGTCCACATTCCTGCAATAGGTTTGTAAGCAGAATATAAAGATTAATATTAACATATAACGGCGACACGACATTTGCTCCTGTGATAATTGCTCCGGGCTTCATTTCGTCTCTAAGAGGTAGGGTTAGGGTTTGGGTTGAAATAGAGTTTTATGTTAGGTTTAGGGTAGGTTTAGAGTAGGGTATAGTTTTAAACCCAGGGTTGAAGTTGGCCATTCGATTAGTGTTTGGAATTTAAAGGAGAGCAGTTGTCTTCGGAGCAAATGTCCTTGGAACTCACTTAACACTAGTACTAATCACAACCATTACCAGGGGTGGTGCCGTCGTACTTGACATGAACATTTTAAACAATAATAATAATAGCCAATTTTTATAAAGCGATTTTCCCATGCAGAATGGCCCAAAGCGCGTTACAGCATATAAATCCAACCAAACACTAATTTTGCACATTCTGAAACCTCGCCGTATTCCGCCCCTCTGGTTTTCATGGCATTACAATTTGCTGGTGTTGATAGGTACAAAAAATGCTCTATACTTTTGGTTTCATTCTTCCGTCTATTGTCATGAAATATCCCGACATGCTTTAGTCACGCAAGGAAGTCCGACCCAACCGACCGATAGTTATGTCATTGGAAATAACGTAATAAATTTGGCCGGTCTGGAGTCAGTAACACCGGTGTAACAGAGGCATAGCCTCCCTATAATAACTTCTCACAAGATGTTATTACTAACCTTTAATCTGAAGCACGCATGGCTGTATATTGCCTCTGCACAAAGCTCAAATCGAGCATCGGTGCTCACCAGGTGTGCAAACTCTTTAACGAGCCGAGATTGCTGTAAAGTGAAGTGAGATATCCGAAACGATAAGAAACAATGGTTAAGTGATCAATAGACATGATAGATCAATGCCAACTTAAAATAGAGAATTCAATTCAATTTATTTTTAACATCCTTTTAAAATGCATATATAGAAGGATTAAAAATATACAATAAGAAAAAAAGGTAGAAATGTAGAACAAAATGCAGCGGATGTAGGGAGTCGGAAAGGCCGTTCCTGTCAAAGCCGACTCACATTATTACTACATTATTGTACAATTAACAAGAATTGAATAAGAAAACCAACGTTATACACGAATATCGCATGACATCACCCCGCCCCCTCTCCGCCACCCCATCCGTGGTCTAACCAAAATCCTCATTAGTCTGAAATGGTTAATGCATAAATTCAGGAAACTACCTTTCCTTTCGAACACTCATATTAGCGACATTCGTAGTACCAGTCATGTCAGACACACCAATAAAACTTAAAGAGAAATTCCAGTAGTTGCAGGAAACACTGATTTCATGAGAAAGTCTGTAAAACCAGGCTTAATTGTCAGTATATCATCGAGGATCTAGATCTGGTACAGTTACATAAACTGAACTTTGTGAAATCTTGAAATCTACGCTGAAAAACGTTCACACTGAAGATCCCCAACACAGATAGGCACACATGGGACAGTGTATTATTATTGCTGGAATAAAGACCCGACGGAAGTGACCGAATCCGCGCTTATTTTGCTTATTTCTCAGCAATTACACAATTTCTCGCAGAATCCTTTGGCACATATTTTTTATTCATACAAACAGACACTTGGGTGGTCATTATATTAGATTCTGTAAAAAGTCATTTTGAGATCGTTACCAAAACTGGAATTTATCTTTAAACAGATCGATGGTGTGATGTCAGGGCCCTGTCTTACAAAGAGTTACGATTGATCCGATCAACCTAAAATGGATATCCATCAATGTCATATTTTTTTTCCAGGAAATTTGTACAATGTCCTTTGTAAGCAAGAAAAGGCACCCTGACTTCACCTCATACATGTCATATGCCTATCTAGAAAATGTATTCAACAAACATGCATTGTTGACGTTGCTGGCTTTCCATAGTTGAGGTTGATTGGATCAATCGTAATTCTTGGTAAGACGGGAAACTGGATACAGATTACGTAGTGTGACTGTGGCATCAATCATGTTATCGCACACTCCCTCCCCCCCCCCCCCCCCCCCCCCGGCCTCATAGATATATAAATGAAAACTATATTTTGTTGAAAACCTGGTTTAACCCTAAATAGACTGGGCTATTTCGACGCCTAAGAAGACTGGGGGCTGATTCAGCCCCCCCCCCCCCTTATGATCTCGGCTGTCGATCGCGCGATCGCGACGAAAATTGGCACACGCCTTACCCATGGCATTATCTACAAAACTATAACATCAAATTCTGCGAAAAAAATTCTCATGTCTCATTAATTATGCTAATTTATGCGTATGAATGCTAATTTTTGTTTCAAATACTCTAGATAGGCATCTGATCAAATTGATTTTTAAAGAAATTCAAAATCACATTTATTTTCTTATGTATTCTCTTGTTTTCTAAATTTCTTATGTATTTCTTTGTTTTTCTACTTTTAGTTTTTTATTGTTTTTTCAATGGAAATTGTCGGGGACTTTATTTTGACCATAAAAAAATATAAAAATAATTGATTTTAAGCAGTAAAAGGAAAAATAATGATCATTTATGAATTTTAGCTAAGAACACTATTTGCATTGGATTTGTACACAAATTCACGTTTTTGAGTAATTTTGGGTCTGCATGCACTTACGAAATGTTGCGTAATTTTGGAACCGTGTACCCGGGGGTCACAATTTTGGTCTCAAAAGAGACTTGAAAGTAAAAATTCAGCGAGCCACGCAGTCAAAAAAATTCGCGCGGCGGATTTATCGCGAAAAATGTCGAGGGGGAGCTGAATCAGCCCCCCCCCCCCCAGTCTTTTTAGGGTTAAAATTTAGTGTCCCCGTAACTCATCGAGCCCACGACTCTCTGGAACTTAAAAATTAATTAAGTCTCGGATATGTACATGCTTTTATCTAATAAGTGCCAACTTAATCTTGATTCAGCAAAGGAAAATTGTTATAACATTTTCATGTCGACTGAGACTGGGATTCGAACCCAGACGTGAACCAGAGTTGGCGAAGACTTCGTCAAATACAAAGATACCGTAGAGGGCGTAAATACTACAGTGTGAGAAATGGGATTGAATCACAAATTTCTACATTCTCACTGGATTGATGTCATTCAGACTTTAGAGTTATCAGAAATTTCTTTTATTTAATGAATTATCAGGAAAAAAATTAAACCACATTTATTAAGTTCAGGCCGACCAAATTTTTGAATAATGGAAATTGTAATTTTAATCTATGTAGAATTCAAATACCTTCCTGATGTGGTCTTGTAGCCCTTGCACACCAAACAGTCGAATAACAAACCATAGTTTGAGTGAGCGAAACGGACGAGTGAGATTGAAACTCCAGTGCTATGGTATATAAAACAAAATAATCGCCTGTGCTTAAATGAAATAATCTCAATTATGAATTGTGCTTATAATGAGAATTTCAAAACATGGTGATTGTTTAGTTTACAATGTTTGGAAAGAGTTAATATCCTCATCAACGCTATTTACGTATTTGTTTTGCTTTTCATCGTGGTCCAGAACATTTGCCTCATCACGATTAACATCATCGTCGTCTTTTTCCAAGAAGCCTTCATCAATATCATCATCATCATCATCGCCATCGTCGCTGTCGTCATCATCACCTTCCTCCTCCTCATCATCATTCTCGTCATTACCAGTATCATCAACCATTATCAATCATTTGGTCACCCTCGTTGTCTTTGTCGTTTCATATCGCCCTCATCTTTGTCATTGTTATAGTCGTCGCTGTCGCCATCACCACCATCATCATCATTACCATCATCACCATCATCACCATCACCACCATCATCATCATCATTACGACCAATACAGTATCACTCTTACCCTGTAATCCACGTGAGGTTTTTCTGGATGATAATCAAGGTACGGAGGATCAATGGCTAGTGAGCTCTCAACAGTTGTTCTGTCTTTGACCCAAAGAACTGAACAGCTCATCGTCACTAACATTGTCTTATGCGGTCCGCAGTTGAAAGAATCCGCAAGCTGCTCCAAGTACAAAGAAAAAAGATATTCATTAAAAAAAGGTTTAATGGAAGCAATCTTTTACGAAGTGTTAAATTACCAAACTTTATATCTTTATCTCCCTTGCAAAATATCTTCATCACAATAATCAGACAATGTACCAAAGGATTCTGACTGTATATATAAATAGCCCTGAACTATTCTCGCCGTCCTGAGCACTGCTTGTGATGACGAAAACTGCATAATAAGCATTATGTTATCATGTTGGGCTTTCACATAATTTAGATGTAGGCCTATGCTCATAATTTATTGAATGAAATCCTGCAATTGGTCTTCTGGCCGCAATAGATTTTTATTTAATAACAATTTCCATTCTATTCTGTTCTATTCTATTCATTGAAAAGAGTCAACTATTGACACTAAGTGAACATTAAATTATATCTGCAAATATTGAGGTTTCAATAAGATTGAAAAGGCCTAAAATGCCTAATTAACTGTTTCTTGATAAAGTGAATCGAATCGAGTGGACATGATAAAACATTCATTTTTAAAAATAAATATACTCTGATGATAAACATACTCCTTCGCAGTAACCATTGGGCCCTTTCTAAATGAAAGTTCCAATCATACGAATGTGCACGAAACAGATATTTTTATTTACACATTTTTTGTTTCATAACAGAGGCCAAATAATATGAACATGGACATGGTGGATTGAGCAGATATTACGATAAACATGATGTTATTAGGACTTAGGACTATTATACGGATTTCAGATGTAGGATCATGTCAAAATCGGCCATGTTTTCTGAAATCTTTTCCAGAATAAGAGAAAGGTAAATACCTCAATCCCAGCCATCAGATATCTGAATTCAGGACAAAGAAAGGCAGAGCCAGCAATGGCAGCATCTACATGGACCCATATTCCCTCATCATGACCTGAAGAACAAATAAACACGGCGTGGTAACTGATCATTTAGAATACGAAGAAAATGCTTGTATGCCTGGCATAGCAACATGATGATTTTGGTAAATGGGGACACGGAGAACGTTACATCAACATTTACCGGCCCACAACTTGACAGGTCTGATCTGTCAGATCTTTCCTTGGTTTTGATTGACTGAGATGCACAGATTTCTGACTATTGCTATGGTAACGGCCGGTTAAACTTCCAGGCGTTTATGAAGAATAAATAAGAAGTTTATGAAGAATACATGATAATGATAAGGCTGTCCTTACTGAATAACGAAATCAAGGTTTTGTGAAAGCACTCACATATAGGAGCCAATTCTGCGAGAGCGTCGAAAGCCAAAGTTGTTGTCGACCCTAGGGTAACACCGAGCTAGTTTTGTCGGAATCAAAATGAGAGAAATATGGATTATGAAAAAGGTACGACAGTTATGATGTGTCTATTACCGCATAAAATAACTGAGGCTCTGTGTTTCTAATGCCGATTGTTATATTAGGGCGCGGGGCATCTGAACACAATGTTTGACCGTTAAAGTGCATTAATCTCCAACAAAAACACTAAATTCGCCAGAATTCATGGAAAGACAGTCACACAATTTCACTCAACTTGTATTCAGAGTTAATGTACATGATACTATTTCCATTAGGACTCATATTCACCATTACCTTCACGACCCTATTATAGCTATCCCTATAGACAAATAATCAGGTTTTAGATTAAGATGATCGTAAATATAAAATTGGGATATCATTAATGAAATATCAACTTACAAAAATGGGTATCCTTCCTAGTGATTTGACTTTAGCTATGCCATCAAGAAGAGCCTGAGCTCTGAGTGATCCTGTCTCATCGGTTGGTAGGATGTGGGTTCGAATCCCAGCTACAAACCCAGAACGTTCGATACTAGAATGAGCCTAAAAAGGAGATTAAACAAGCAAGAGAATACAGCTTTTAATCTAAACTAACATGATGCAGTTTTGACTGTGAATCTCCATGATATTTGGCAAGGTTTGATATCTAGCAAGAGCGGTTTTTATTTCCAGCGTCGATCCCTGCACAATATATGACTTATTACAACAAATCATGGTGGTTATTAAAAGAGAAGGAAAGACCATGAAAGAAGGTAAAAGACGAAGAACGAGACTTGGAAAGACTGGGCTGGACATTTGAGTAGTAATACCCCTAATTTCCATTGTTTTCATTTAAAAAAATGAGCACTACCCATTGGATCATAATCTTTGTTCGTTGTGGCGTAATGGTGAGACATGGCATATGGGGGAAATTATCAAAAGTGGCGAGGTAGCGATGGTGAAAATGAAGATGGTGTTTGATGGTGAAAATCTTATTTTGAGACAGATTTTGGCATAATTTTCAACAAATGATATAATTATTTCACCCTTTTTCATTCATTTGTTTTATTTATTTTTTTATTTGTCGCAGAAACTTCGGCGCCCGTATTAAATAAATATTAATCAAATGAGTTACGTGGTCACTCATTAAAGGAGGCCAACTCTGATGTTGTACTACTTATACTTTACTTAATCCAAATCTTTGTCCGTGTATACTGTATGGATTAATAGATAAAGAATTCATGAATGTATTACCTGGTCGCTCATTAAAGCAACGAACTTAGACGAGACATCATATGGATCTAAATCTCTATCTGTCTGACGCAGTTTGTCAAGGGCACGTCTCTTTGCAGCAACAAGCATCAAAATACAACTGCCACTCGCACTCTCCTTCATAAGAAAAAAAGGACGAATAGGAACTTTCAAAAGATTGTTTGAAAAAGTTAATTCGACATAAAATGTGCTCTTGAGGTGGAAAGTGTTTTATCAATATATTCTCATCGCCGTTTATGTTTACGAAATTAATATAAAACCTAGATCACTGTTATTAGATTACGCAATAACACACATGTGCCATCTAAGATCAAGTCTTTTGAGACATCTTTTACATTCTGGAAAATCATGAAAATTGAAAAAAAAGAAAATACTTCGGAGAATCCCTTCAAAAAAACCCCCATAATTTTCCAGGAATCCAGAGATCAATTTTATTTGCATGATATGTTGATTTTTACTAGCATTGAGTTTTTTTATTATCCTTGTCCACGCTGACTAGCATTCTTTTTACAATCTTGTCAATTTTGACTAGAGTTACGCTCGTGCTCGAGGGGAACATTCTTTCTGTTCGAATCTGACTAAAATGTGTTTAGAGTGGGATACCATCTGACCATAGTAGAACATATATTCTTGTTCACATTCGTCAATGTAGTTTGTTAATATACTAGATAGGGTTCATCTATCTGAGGAGCATTTCATCAACATTTTTATCTGAAAGGTTGTCAGATCTGACAACTTTCCTGGATTTGATTGGCTGAGAAGCACTGTTCCTATGGTAACTGTCAGATAGAAACATGACTTGTCGGATAACATGTCTGACAAGTCCTTTCATGAAACGGTCCTTTTGAGTCAGCTGGACACTATCTTCTGTTACCTGTATAACACCTCCGCCATTGCCTATGCCTGAACTGAATAGAAATTGATCAGGTAGTCCCAGCATTCTACCCAACCAATCTGTCATTCGCATCTCAAGCTCTGTTCCAGTTCCATTCACGTGCTGCATTGAATGAAGTCAAAGGACAACATTTTGTTTGACAAGTATTGAAGAAAACATTCTTGTTTTAATCACAGCAGGTTACAACAACATGACAAAGACAATTTAACATGTTCAGGGAGGAGTCAAACAATGCTTACATTATAATGAGAAAGCGGGTTGGGAGGCATACAGTCATTTTATCTTAAACGTTGTGGGGATATTCATCCACATTATGGTTTCACGTATTCATTTCATATTTACCTATTTGTATTTTTTTTACAAACCATAAGGAGTTGGTAGTTTTTAATTAGGATTTTTCGGCTTCCTCTCAAATTTCATAAATAATGTACGGTATTTAGAAACCCGTGTATATTTGTATATAAAAGTTTAAATTATTTATCTTCCGATTTCTTTAATGATAACTTTAAAGTAGTATCCGAAAAACATAACGTTGATACAAGATCTGCCTCCAACCTACAACTCGATGCCCCAAATTCAATGACTGAATGCTATAAATGCTCATTCATTATTTCTTCAATATCAATATTCAATTCCTTGCCCCTTCATTTAAAAACCTTATCCACTCTCTCTAGTTTTAAAAAAAGGACTCAAATCATATATTACGTCCAGCAAATGTTAAAATGTCGATGGTTCCTGTGTTACAAATATTTAAATGACTCCAACTTTCCATGCCTTTCTATGTTCAAATATGTATGATTTATATATGTTTTTACGTTGTATACTTTTATTACTTGTATATACGTGTTATGCTTTTAGGGCCCTTTTTTATACCAGCTTTTGCTGAAAGGGCACCCTATTGAAATATAGTCTGAATAAAAATAAAATAAATAAAATGCCAGCTTTTATTTAACCTCCATAACAATACAATTTTTCACGTAATCTATTGAATATAATTTAATCGGAAATGTCAGATTTTCATGAGACCTTGAACCCCTTCCGTGGCAAATACGTGTTTACAAGCTATCATATATAAATGATAGCTGCGGACAACAATATTACATATAAACTAGATTTTAATTCGTCATGAGGACGAATTAGGTGGTCTGTCATGATTTTCATTCAGTGTCGGCTGATGTTGTATGAAATGATTTTTTTACATGATTGATAATCTTGATCATAGACATAATAGCAATAATTTTTTACCATTGCTAAATGTGATTATTAATGTGGTGATGACAACCGTCATGATAATGCAATACGGTAAATACGACATGAAGTTTCGAGCACGTAAAATGCCTTAAAAACTCAAAAATTTGATATGATTTACCGAAATTGGCTTTCCAAAATTGCGCTATGAAAGGATCGAGCCTTCATTTTCAGAGCAGCTAATTCTTAATCTGCAGTTTCATGTTTTGTATGCAAAATTTTTAAAAATCTTTATTCTGTCAACAGTTTTTCTTTTAAGCTTTCAAACAAGAATTTTCACAATGTTCAAAACTTCTGGTAAATTTGACTTATTTTTAATGAGAAATTTCACAATGCTACAATTTCACAGCATTCACTTCAAAACTCATCAGTGATGTATCTGATGAAAGAATTAAGTTTTTTTTTGGGGGGGAGAAATGTTTGCAAAATTTCTGAAATTCTTAAACATTTAACATTTTTTCCGTCAAGAATTTTCAATATCCATTTATTAATTGTGTATTGCTTTAACATTAACTTGAAAATTCTTTCTTAAAGACTTTAAAAAAAAGTCAGGTGAAAGATTCAAATACAGGCAATTTTCCCGCAAAATTTCGGAAAATGTGTATTTAAGTAAATTGCATAATTTTTTATTTCACAGAAGGTATCTAAAAATTTGTTATATGTTATATTTATCCGGCAAAAATCCGGAAATTTCCACAAAGTGTTCGGAATGAAATTTTTCAACACAATAACGTTCAATATTGTAGCGTTTACTAAGACAATACATAAATGATGTTTTACAATGTTAAAATTACCTCTTAAAAAGTTCCGGAAAAACTACGAAAAATGTCCTACGTGAAAAACCGCAAAACCAGTTGGCTTGAAATTTACAGGAAGACCGTAAAATTGATTAATAAAACATTTTCTTTAAAAAATTCTCAAAAATTAGGCCCAGAAAAATTTGCGAAAATTTAAACAGGTCACAACACATTGATGCTGTGGTCAAAAGTGAAAATTATTCCACGTTATTTGTAGAGAATTTTTTTTACTACATCATATCAAAATTTGAGAAAAAACTGACCACTAATAACGAAGATACGGTCAAATATGCATAAATACATTCAAGTATGTTGCAAAAATGTGTAATTTTTTATTTTTAACGTAATTTTGTGGTATTTACGCGATCTCAAGATGAGATATTGACTATATCCAAGAGTGAGGAAAAATTGGGGGTCAACGGACTCCTTGAAGAGCTACAGTGAATTTTATATAGGCATATTTTTGCCCACTTATGACTTATTTTGCGAGTTTGCACGCGCGTGTAATGCAAATTTGAATGGACGCGCATTCCCGTATTATTGGTCGTAAGAGGCTGAATGAGGTATCAAATTAATCAGAAGATAATGGACAGTGGACAGACATAAAATAAATGACGACTCGAAGATGCATACCGATGGTAGGAGCAAAAACGCGCACGCATACCTGTGCGCGCGCAAATTTTTGACATGCTCAAAATGGCCTGAAACGTACCCAAATTTGACCACGATTGATTTGGGGGATTTTAAAATTTTGACGCGCGCGTACGTGCGCGTCGTGACCTTTGCATGACCTCTGTTGACATGTCCTGATGACCTGTCATCTGAACTTGATATGATGCAAATATGAATGATTTATGATGATTAGTTGCGATGATATGATCAATAATTTAATTTTACAAAATGGCGCCTAGATAACGTCATCACGATTTGATGACCTTGAAAAGTTTCGTTTCGCGATTCCAGAATAATATCCATACATGACATGAAAATCAAGAAATTTGACAGGCCCGATTTTGAGATAATGTGGGAACAAAATTTGGCAATAAAAATAAATAAAGTAAAATCTGACGAATATAATAGGTGATCTGTCATATTCATGACAGACCACCTAAAAAAACCGCTAGAAGTTAAGATCATTGACCTATCCGTTATAGCTTGATCTATTTGTATTAAAAAGATAAATTAAGGTGAAGATTTTACCCAAGTACATGTTGGCGAGGTCAAAGCAGCGATAAGTTGGGCTGCGGCCACACACGGAGCAGATGTTCCAATCTCCACATATCCATGGTAATTAGGACTCGATAGGTGAGGCATCTATGATTTAAAAAATCAAATTATTAGCTAATGGAATTAATATAATTCCTGATCGACCGTAGTTTGGTGATAGAAATAAATCTTTAGGATTACAATAACAGTGTTTCCAAAAATTGATGATTTCTTTGCTACAGCCTGGATTTTTTCAAAATTCGTACAATTTGGAGTGTATTCTTAACTTCTTATACGAATACTGATTTCAGAAATCAGTATTCGTAAAAGAAGTTAAGAATGTCAGTAGGTTAAAATCCACTTAAGCTCGTCCGTTCACCTTAATTATCTGACTCATCGAAGGTTAGACATCATCTAGATTAGAATCACATGTAAACATAAACTGGTGTTTTGCAAGATAAAACATTAAATATCACAAAAATATGCAAAAATGTATACTTTAGAATTGCACACGATAATGAAAATTATTATCGTTAAAATTAGTAATAATCCATCTGTTTCACAATATAAGAACAATATTTCTGGGGAATACATTGTGGGTGAACTTTTTGATTCATAAGTGTGGTGTGTGTTTGGGTGCATGCGTGATGGTATGAGGGTGTACGTGTGTGTGCGTGTGGGTGTGTGTGTGTGTGTGCGTAAGGATAGGTGCAAGTGTGGAGGTTCCGGGACAGTGTGGTCTAAGGCGCCGACTAGACATTTGAAAGTCCGGGGTTCGACCCCCGGCCACGGTACCTATGCCCTTGTGAAAGGTATTTGATAGACAGTGCTGTTTTATCCTGCATTAAAATAAATGGAAATGCTACATGTATTCTCAGAAAATCGGTATTGACTTCTAAAATGTGAGGGTGTGCGTGTGTTTCGGTGTGGGGGTGGGTGAAAGACTGTACAGCTTTTGGGAGATTTACTGTTAAAAATAGATTTTCGTAAACAAAAACTGTCAACGATGGAGGTAGAATAGATGGACATGTTCCTCCTCGAAAGTTTGACAATCTACACAATTCACGTGACTTTTTCAAGTCCAGCGGTCGACAGTCTGCGATTTTATTATGTAGTCTTTCAGGGGAGGACCTTACACCAACTGCGCGGTCCTGATGTGTGGGGTGTATAAAAGAGAGATAGAGCTCAGAAAAGAAAAAAAATACGATGAGAAACGTAAGATTCAGAAGAGAAAAGATAAAAGAAGAGAGAGCGGGGTTGGTAGCATAAGCCAACTTACGTTTGGAATGATCATCTTCCTGACATCATCCAATAGATCTTGCCATTTATCAGGATGTTGAGGAGCTTCCAGGGGAAGTTGATCAAGAAGATGACCCGGATCGCTGGATCCCGCTGGTGACAGATCCTCTAAACCATTCCAAAACTCACCAATCAATTCAGTCACGCCGCTCGTAAGTTCCTTCATCTCATTAACATGATCCTTGGCAGCCATGGTTGCAGCAGATGGATCGAGATATGAGGTAAGGTTCGTCAAAGATTAATGATGTAGGATTAAAAAGAAAGCCAAAAATTTGCAATTCATTCAGAAATTTACAGATTTATGAACCCCATGTACATTTGCATTGGCGTCCAGGCAGCTCACCGGTTTGCACGTTTGTTTCCTATGATTGTGTTTACGTCGTCATATCGTATCAAGAACACTGACAAACATCAGAACGAGCTTTTGACATTGAATTCCCGACCTTGTCCTTGACATTTGATATTATGGTTCCATAATAGTTTAACTTGGTATTCAGTTTGTTTGCGTGGGTTGATTAATGAAAATACATAGAATTCAAAGATTCATATAGGACCTTAACCTCTTTATCTACATGGCTACAGAATCATAAAAGTACCAGATCAAACATTGAACAATACCATATTCAGCATTAAACCTTAACGTGGGACAAATATCTCTATTTATAAATGGATGGTGGTATTTTGGCTGAAAATTATTTCATAAAAACGTAAACAGGTCTACATTGGTAACAACTTTCATGACCAAGGTCAAGAGGCACCACCTTCCCTTTACCCTTTCTCTCCATCACTCAAAAATATATCTTTTTTCGTATAGCTTACAGATCATGCAGATAGTACCCAGAAGTTTAGACAAGCTTCTTTGTATACATCCCTTAGAGAAATGACCAGTTGCAGACATAATGTAAAAGGGTTGATGAGATATCTATATATACCTTAACATCTCATCATGTCATCTTTTAAAAGAGATGATCATATCTACATCATGTGAAAGAGATGATCGGATGGGTAGATCTTCGATCTCGTCATGTGTACATCTTTTCAGCTGGCAAGATGTGAATAGGACGAGATCCTAGGTCATGAAATCTGACCATAAATTCGACATGACCAGATTGGAGATCTTGTCATCAAATAATCTTTTTATATGGGATGTAGACCAGTAGCGTTATGTGCTAATTTTTTTGAGGGGCCAGACATGGTGTAGCAAAAAAAATCTCAAAAGTTTTGAGGGAGCAAAGTGAGCGAGCAAAATATGCCGATTTTAAGAACAAAATCCGACTTGTGGGTAGATTTTACAAACTCTTAAAAATATTATATTGTATTTTACCTTTTCCTTTTTTTTTTTTGTGGTCGTGAAACGTTCGAGGGCCATGGCCTTCAAGCCTCCCCCCCCCCCCCCCCCGAACCTGTACGATAGTGATGTGAAAATGACAAGACTTTTAATCTTCCTTTGTCTCTCACTTGCAGAAAAGTATGATCGTTGAGAGTGGTAAATTCCGATTCTTGCTTTCGTTGCAAGATTGCCCTCTATTGTTGATATCTTTTTATCTACTCGTTGTGGAGGGTGTGATTTTTAAACCTTATTTGGCACTTGATGATTTAGATGTACCAGTCACCAGCTAACCTGGGTTAGGGGACGTTATGAGGGTTTTCCTGAACATAACATATAGGGTGACGGTTTCCATTACCTTTTAGAGCGCCAGTTAAAAAAAAAGATATGGATAAAATATCCCAACTCATGAAACGCCCTAACACATTTGAAATTAGAAGCTATAAAGCATTTTGAGGAATTCCAATTATTTGATAATCGATCAAAACTTCCCCTTTTCTATAATTGAACTTTTGGAAACTTGGTTATCCAGTGAGTCTAACCTTCCATTTGCACTGGACGGCCACGAATCTATCGTTAATAACAGACAAAACAGGGGGTAGGTATATATATATCCCATCACTATTCATCGGGTGACCTGAACGACCGCCCCCCCCTCCACACACACACACACTCAACCCTCCCCCTCTCACACAATGTAAGCATGTCAATAGCCTTACCAATCCCACACACACACACCGATTCACCCTCACTCACAAACATACTCATACACTCAGTTTTGCGCATGTAAACAAAATAGCATTCACAATGCACACACACCCTCCCCCACACCCTTGCCTTCTTTTTATCTCTCTCTTATCAAACACACGCACACACACCCACGTGCACATTAATACACAACTACATGTATTTTCATTCCAATCCAGAAAGTATGTGATATAGCGCTTTTTCTTATATTGTATTTTAAAAAAATGTTGCAGACACATAATTTTGGCAATTAAAACAATAGACATGATATATAAACTCAACCCTACATTCTCTTTTTATTTAACTAATTACAGATTGATTTTCGGATCTTATTTTTACAAGCGTTATGACGTCCATTCATATTCCTGTATTATTTCATAAATATAAATTTATATATTATTTTATTTGCCCATGGAACGCAAGATATGGAAATTTCTGGGAAAAGGTTACAAGTACATCGATCATCGTTTTTATACAACGTCTACAGGTGAATTTTTCTTTCATCCATTTTGGGGGGCATTCAAGTCATATAAAATGATAAGTCTCATATTTCCTATGATATTATCATTTCGCTACCTGATTGCATTAACATTGAATAGATCTGATAATGTTTACAACGATAATTGTAATTACAGGTTTATTCACTGTAATGTAAGCGATCCTTCATTTGTCCATGATCAATAATGCAAAATCAGATACATGTATCGTATTCTACTTGCTCTTTTGATTTCTGAATTGGTCTGTTCTATAACATGCTTTAATGCTAAAAAAAGTAAATCAGATGTAGAACAGATTGTTAGTAATGTGTCTCATATGGGAATGCTTATGATTCTACAAAAAAGTACAAGTCGATTGATTATGATTTATCCCCTTAATCTCATTCAAAGGCTTTACTTATTTATTGGCATGTTTGGGGGGAGGTGGCCCAATACTTTGTCCATCTGAAAATTGTTAAATCTTCATAAATGGCAATATTTAAATTAATCTAATTTACTAAATATTTCAAAACTTTATATAATAACTTATAATTTTTCAGGATTCGAGGGAAGCAAAGTAAATATAACCCATGAATAGTCAATAAGTTTTACAAAACCTCTTAAGACATTGGTTTCAACAATTAAAAACAAAGAAAGTTCACGGAGCTCATTTGTATGAATGTGATAATTTACCTGTAATCATGTTACCTTGAATTTTCATAAAGGCTTAAATCGCAGTTCATACATTTCATTGTAATACTCTGTTCCTTTGGCAACGGCCCTCTGTATATCTTTAGTTGCAGATGAGAGTGGAGGCTTCTCCTTCTTACTGAAATGAAAGCAAGAGCTGTTGATGGCTGTTCGATGGAAATACCCAAGACCAGTTGACAGCATCTTCGGCACTCCCCCAGGATTCTTCCAGGTCTTGATGATATCGATGGAAGCATCCCATTTTAAAAGTCCATCTTGGAACTCCAACCCTCCAACCTCACAGATCTTCTGTAGGTATGGCTTTGGGTTGGCCATCAAGTCTTCACAATCTACGATCAACGGGTCTGGGTCAAGGTTTTCTCGTACATACTTCCAGGCCGCATGGATGTTGAAGTAATTGCCACCGGAAGAGAAGTAGTAGGGATCATCGACGAGGAGATCAAAGTTCTCTTCTGTTTTGCCAACGAGGTGACCGGGTAAGGTGAGAGATGTTTGCAGGGTGGCTCTTCTGTAGGAAGAGATCGCAAGTTGAGGATCTCGGATGATGAAGACATACCTGAAGCCACTGTCACGGGAAGGAAGGTATCGTTTTCGATTACCGCAGAATGATCCGCCCATGTCTTTGACGACGACCTTGGAGCTTTCAAGATTTTCAAGGCATTCTTTCAGGTCCGAAAATCTGCCATTGTGATGGGGAAAGTTGTAAGAAAACATTTGTATGAGCAAACTGGCAAAAGTGAAAACGTTATGATACCCCAACATGTTTAAACTTACCTTTGGATAGTTTTTAAGAAGCAGCATTTAATTTGGATGATATCCCCATCATTGTTGGGTTTTTTTCTTCAAAATACCAACGTAGCTGACCAATGGTTGTCAGTCTGACTTCTGAAAATGGATTCTTATGAAAGTTACTGTTAACATTGAAGAGCTTAACACATATGAGATTCTAAAAGGCCATTGATTATCCTTTTATATCGTTCATATACTCTAAGATAAACAGCATAGCCTATTCACATATACATGTAATGGCATAATCCCTTTGCTTATTATTTACTTACGAATATTTCTGTCCTTCTACTAAGGGAAGATTATTCATGTTATGTATTAATTGAGCAGCGTGGTCAAACTCTGCTCGGTACTCTTCTGTCCAGTCCGTCGGTAGCTCTTTCCCCTTGTCTGCCTTGTACAGTTGAAGAGCGATCTTGGCGATGACATACGGCTCGAACCACGCCTCGAGCCCGTCAATGAAGCTCAAACATTTTAGGAGTGATGTCGACCCAGACCTTGGAATGCAAATGAAGAAGAGGCGGGATCGCTTGGCATCTGCTGCCGATGCCGTCGTCGGATCCGATTTCGACATGGCAGCGGACTCGATGACTTCGAGCGTGGTTAATTGATTTTGCCACTGGCAATATCCAAATACTATGAACAACACCCAAGCATCAGAACAGAATAAACTTGTCCAACGACTTAGTGATATATGTATATTCAGTTAACCACCTCGATTCCCCAGATAGTGATGGTGATGTCGAAACTCCATCGAAAGGAGTATTTCCAGGGCTGTCGCGAAGGTGAATAAACCGTATGATGTAGGCTCTACATGAAATTTGGAAAAAATATGATATTGAGATTGTTGTTTGCTTAACGTGCTACGGACGTATCTGTGTGTAGCAGTCAATTGTGTACGGTGCGTGTGTCAGGTGCCGTGACCATTGTTATAACCCACTCTTAAAAACTATTGCGACACTTTGTGTTTGCGTTTATGAAATACCTTCCCAGTTCAACGGATTTGAACTTTGTCTTCTCTTTTAAAGGGGTATACTTCACCCTCTTTGATAGAAGTGATGAATAAGAAAATCTGAATTATATTTTTCTTGGTCAAAATTGGAGTAGAAATAAGAACATGATATCACTTTGAGGTTTGCCATGATTGTTTTTAAACAATGATATATTTATGAACATTACAAATTTTTATGCAAATATGTAAACCAGTGGCGTAACTACGGGGGCATGGGGGGCACGTGCCCCCCCCCCCCATCGGCTGGCCCCCAAAAAACGGGGAAAAGGAGAAAAAGAGGGAAAAGGGAAGAGAAACGTAGTGGGGAAAGAAGAAATTATTGTTCATTATAATGTTACATTATGTTATGTGATATGTTGCATTTTTTATAACTTTATAAAACATTATTTGCTTCATTGTGTCTTCATTGTTCACGTTGTTCCTGGTGCTCGCATAGACTGTTTAACTATATATATAATCCTGTTGTACTAAAACCTCCCGTTTTCAATCAATATACAACAAATATATTTCCTCGCAATTCGAGTTATTATTGTTTTATGTATTGACATATTCTTCTTTTTCATGACTACTTAAAGTGATTGCCCTATTTTAAGGTCTTAATATAAAACATTTCCTGTCCGTGCTAACGTTCGCATCAGTAGATTGGTGAGATTTCTGCTCTTCATGAACTTAAATCAGTTCTTAAAACGTCAATTTTTCTGATCTGAATATCAAAAATGTTCAGCTCGCGCTCGCATCACTTGGTTAGTGAAATACGTAGGGTCTTAGATAATTTCTACAAAAAAGCCTTAGAATGCCCCTCTTCAGGTCTGAATTTCCTACATAATTTTCAGCTCGCGCTTCGCTCTCGCAGTATATGATTAGTGAGATGCGTATGATAATCATTATTACAATTACTTCAAAAAGTACTTCATGTGTTTAGATGTAATTCTAACAAAATCAGCAAGTGCTTGGCACTCGCATAAGATAACTATGGTTAGATAATTATGTATACTCTTAATGAATTCCTATAAAACATAGTCCTTAAAATATCCATGTTTGGGGTCAATATATACAAAAATTTTAGCTCGCGCTTCGCGCTCTTAATGAATTCCTATAAAACATAGTCCTTAAAATATCCATGTTTGGGGTCAATATATACAAAAATTTTAGCTCGCGCTTCGCGCTCGCATCATTTGGTTATTGAAATATGCACGGTCTTAGGGAATTCCTACAAACAAGCCTAGAATGCCTCTCTTCATTTCTGAATTTCCTAAATTTTCAGCTAGCGTGTGTGTATTTTAGTTTTGTCAGACGTGTATCAATCAGATATGATTATTTACGTCTGGGACCGACCTTTAACGTCACCATCCGAAAGACGTGACCAGGGCTCGAACCTCGAACCGCTGCATCAATTTGTAACTTCCCCACAGCTTGGATTACAGGCGCACGCCGGCCACAACGCCAAGTTTCAGCTAGCGCTTCGCGCTTGCAGTATTTGATTAGTATAAGATGCGTTTGATAATCATGATTACTACAAAAGGTGCTTTATGACTGTGTTTAGATGTAATTCTAATAAAATCAGCACATGATGGCACTAGCATTAGATGACTATGGTGAGATATTTATACTCCTAATGGATTCTGAAATATAGTCCTTAAAATTTCCCTGGTTAGGGTCAATAGATACCCAAAAAAAAATTCGCTCGCGCTTCGCGCTCGCATCGTTTGTTTAGCGAGACAGTTACGTGTCATGATTAAAACAAAATTGCTTATAATGTCCCCTTTTAGCTCTGAATATCAAAAATTTTCAGCTCGCACTTCGCGCTCGCATTATTTAATCAGTGAGATACATATTCGTTTAATGGCACTTCATGTCCATAAAATATCTCTATTAGGTCAGTATACCTGACCACTGAGCGCGCGAAGCGCGCTCCCTAAGTGACTCAAATTTTTTGCTGGTGCCCCCCCCCCCATGCCGTGACCCACGGTATGCCACTGATGTAAACTGATGTTAGAGCCCCAATTTCTTTCTTTTGTAGTTTACAAAATGATATCCCATTCGATATTTGACTTTGGTATCTCCTTAATTGGTTGTTGGTGAGATTAAACTTCAGGGGGATTCACCTTTGTCTTTCTTTTTTCTTATTTTTTGTCAGGAAACAGAAAAATGGGTGATGTGGAATACAAAGTTTTTTATTTCCCTCACTCATTTTTTTTCCTGCTCCATGACATGGCACCTGTAAAGACTTGCCCCTTCTTAGACACTTTTTTTGCGAATATCTCATATGATTGCTCTGTGAGAAATTTGGATTGCAATTACAATTTCAGTAATACTCAGCGACAATTTTTAACAAAATAATCAATATTGCAAGTTTATTCAATAATTAATTTTTGTCTTCATAAATTTATTTTCTTTTCAATACAAAACAAAATCATAAACTATAAAGAATTGTTCGTCTAATTCTTTTATTAATTTGACAAACTTGTACATGTGTCGGGAAGCTTTTGAGTACCATCGACTTGAAATCATGGCAAAATACGTCACGGTCTCGCCGATTAGATATGAAAAAAATGGTATGTCCACAAGGCCTAGTCGTCATAAGTCGGCTTGACAAGATATTGTATCTCGCCATGTTGACAAACAATTTTCATATATCGACATTGCGAGAGTCTACGTATCTCGCCAAGTGAAGTCGGCATACAACACTTTATAATATGTCGACTTGGTGAGATAAGGTATCTCACAATCTCGATGGCAATTTATAGGTTCCTTAGTTTCTATGAGTACAAGCAAAATAAGATACGATTCAGATGTCAATACAATGCATGCGATATCCATATTGAATTGAATTTCGAAAGGTATCCTCTATGCAAGGTTTCAATGATTTGAATGATATTAACCATTCTTAATATACAAAATGGAAAGTAAAAAAAGCATCGCTCACATAGCTCTGTGTATATGGGGATGTTCCTGGTTCTGATAAATATTCGAGCAATACAGGTTTACCCCTTGTGTGACTCTTATCCATCACACTTTTAATCACCGCATACCCTGATTTTAACAAGGCAATACCCTTTTAAATGTGTTTAAAAATTGATGGTTTCTACATTTTCCATAAAAACAATATGTGGGTGGTTTTTAAAAGGGGTCCATGACATTTGCTCCGGCAGCAATTTCTCTGGTTGAAAATTTACACGTCAGGCCAAACATAAATTCTAGCCTCCAAAAGTATACGCTAACCATACATTGTTCTGAACCCAAAACTCTATTACAATCCTAACTCTATCCCTACCCCCTTTGAGATATAAAGACCAGAGCAAATGTCGCTGGAGAGAATGTTGTGGCACCTTTAAAAGATCCCAAATGAAAAGCACCATGAAAACCCTTTCAAATCTACCAGTGTATTTACGACCACCTTTACCCTGCTTTAAAAAATGGCGCACATTCGAATCCCGTTGGAAGATTGCATAGGAACCATCCAACTCTGAAAAGATGTACAATGATAAAATGGAAAATTTAAAAATATTTCATTCAGGTTAAATATATTGTGTGTGAGAATTCGTGTGTCATTAGACAGAATGTGAGGGATATAACACCAATCCAACATGTCTAGGTTCGAACTCTACAAAGACAGGCTTGGTCCATGAAGATATTACTTAAGAAAATTTTAACTTAAAACGATGTAACTGAGGGTCGAAACATAATTCTTTAAATAATCACCCCCATTCAATCAAGGCTTAAAACGAAGTTCATACATCTCATTGTAATACTCTGTCCCATCGGCAACCGCCCTCTGAATATCTTTTGTTGCAGAGGAGAGTGGTGGTTTCTCTTTCTTACTGAATTGAAAACAAGAGCTGTTGATGGCTGTTCGATGGAAATACCCAAGACCAGTTGCCAGCATCTTCGGCACTCCACCAGGATTCTTCCAGGTCTTGATGATATCGGTGGAAGTATCCCAGTTTAGGAGCCCATCGTGGAACTCCAACCCTCCAACCTCACAGATCTTCTGTAGGTATGGCTTTGGGTTGGCCATCAAGTCTTCACAATCTACTATCAAAGGGTCTGGATCAAAGTTTTCTCGTACATACTTCCAGGCTGCATGGATGTTGAAGTAGTTGCCACCGGCAGCGTAGTAGTAAGGATCATCTACTCTCAGATCAAAGTCCTCTTCTGTTTTGCCAGCAGTGTACCCTGGCATGGTGCAAGATGTCTGTATTGTGGCTCTTCTGTAGGACGACATAGCAAGTTGTGGATCTCGGATTATGAAGACGTACTTGTAGCCGCTTTCTCGAGAAGGGAGGTATTGCTTTCGAGAACCAAAGAATGAGCCGCCCATGTCTTTGACGACGACCTGAGCGCTCTCTAGATTCTCAAGACGTCGTTTCACTTCCGAAAACCTGCAAAGAGAAATGATATATAGATTGACATATAATTTGCTATTGAAATTTTATTTAACAGTTTAAGAAAAAGATCCATAGTCTGGGTGTAATACAGTATATTATACCTCTGGTCACATTTGCTCTACGGCGGCAGTACGGCGAGTGGAAAACAGCCGTTTTAACGTGTTTTTTTTACCAACTACATATCGGTGGTTTGAATTAAAATTAACAATACGGCTGTGTTCGCCTCGTCGTACAGCAAATGTGACCAAGGTATTAATCTCAATACAGAAGAACTCGAATTCTTTATAATTCAAACAGTGTGTTATTTTCCTTCAAATACATTATCAAAATTTTACTTTTAATAGTACAATACCAAGGGATCTCTTTTGTTCAATGTTTGCCTCAATAATGCATTATAATCATGCCTGTAGACAGAGAACTGAATTAAAATTATGTAATGGTAAATGCCTATTCTTGCATAATAAGTGAGGGAAAGTAGCCACAAAGATTATCACAAAGACATTTTTTATCTGTTTTTAAGATTAACATGAATGATGTGGATCACACTACTCTTTTACTGGATTTTTGTATAAAGCAATGGGATTTTTGTATAAAGCAATGGGATTTTGATATTTGGCGCAGTAATTTCCACGCGAACTGGATTAGATCCCGATTTCAATTTTATAGGAAGGAAAAGAACATATATGATTGAAAATTGATTTTCTCATGGTAGAGAAGATTGGTATATATTGGGGCAATTGGTAGTCATGGTAATAAGAAAGCTGTATCAAATTCTCTTATTGTAAGTGCGATTTTCTATTGATTGAGGTCACTACACAGTAATGACCATTACTTTCAACTGAGAATGTCATAAACAAAGATTACAATTCAACGTAAAGTAGCAAAAACACCCGAGTAAATAAAGGAGAACAGTTGAAAATAAACATGGCTATAATGAGCAAACAGAAAAAGGAGTGTAAATGTTGAGTATTTGCCAAATCCCTAGCTGAGTCACTCACGCGCCTCGGCCAGACCAGAAAACGCGCCAAAATTTTCTCCAGCACATGGCTTTGTCGACGTCTTTGGGGGAAATTTACGGGAAAGGTGTGCCTTTTCGGCACAAATCATTCTTATTAATGTTCATAAATTCTGAAGTGGTTGAGTGTTGGATGGTAAGGCACATGTAAAAGAGTCACCCAATATCATGTAAACCCTCTTGCATCAAACTATCACGGTTTGCTGAATTATGATTTCCTCCATTGCCATTCATCTAAATATCTAAAGACTAGCATTTCGAGTAGACCTATAAGGACAACGACAGATACTGAAGGTCCTGAAATTCCACAACGATCATAGATCCTACATCTTGAATTTGAAGTGGGAGAAATGTTAGTGGATTAAGCCATTTGCAAATATAGCCTGAAATATACTCGGTCATTACATATTTTTTTCAAACATCTATACATGTAGAAAGCTTTTGATTATTGGACTTTATGGACTTTATAGGCCTAAACCTATTAAGTTTTTAAAGGAAAGAGTTAATGCTACTTACGCAAAATCCTTTCCTTCTACTAAAGGTAGTTTATTCATATTATGTATTAACTGAGCAGCGTGGTCGAACTCGGCACGGTTCTCTTCTTTCCAATCAGTCGGTAGGTCCTTCCCAGCATGTGCCTTGTACTCTCGGATAGCGATCTTGGCGATGACATACGGCTCGAACCACGCCTCGAGCCCGTCAATGAAGCTCAAACATTTAAGGATTGATGTCGACCCAGACCTTGGAATGCAAATGAAGAAGAGACGAGATCGTTTGGCATCCGCCATAACTTGACGATATTCACCTTGTTCGACAGTATAAAAGCTAGCTAGATCTTGGACCAGCGTCTGGATTTTGACAGGGAACTGAATATAGGAGTTTATCCTTCTTGCTAGCTGCCTTGCTACTATACGTAATAATGCTCCACATGTGTTATCTAAACTTTACTGTTTGCTTAACGTGCTACCCGTTGGCTCAACGGAAACTATTACGACAATATTCTACCTGTGTTGAAATAATTGTAGTATACATGATAAATCATTGCCTATTTACGAAAAAATCCATTGATCAGGGTACAGTCCCATAAAAGCTTGTTGTAACAAATTTAGCATCAGCCAATCAGATAGAAGGATTTCTGTAACTGCGTTATTAACACGTTTTATGAAACGGGCCCTGATCACTGAGTCTCAACAATGGATATCCATCCATCCATGTCATAATTCTTCATAAAAGGAAGGACATTCCACGGGAAACGAAGTTGAGCACACTGATCTATTAAGACCATTATTTATGCATTTACGACAATACATCATTACGAAACAAATTATGGACTGGCAAGGGCTGAAATCTCTCCCCATGGTAGGAGGCCGGGATAAGGGGTGGGAGGGGGTTATTACACCAAACTGTAAGGTCATTTCAACCAAAACAAATTTGACAAGCAAAAAAAACAGGTTGTCATCCAGAAAATAAGGTTGTCATCAAAATTCATGTTTTATTTCGATCCGGCCAAAAATAGTAGGGGGACATTTGATTTTGTGTCCCCCCCCCTACTATTTTGGGTAGGGGGATGCATCCCCCTTTCCCCTGAGATTTCCGCCCATGTGGACTGGCTTTCCGACGTTGTGACCGGTCTATTTCGACTCTTTGTGAGCATGGAACTTCAACAAAGTCTATGGTTTTATGGGAGAGAGACAGGGAAAGAGAGATACCATATATTGGTGGTCAGACATGAGATTGAGGCACAGTAAGAAATCAAGAGGCTATTGTATAGGCCTATACTTCCCTTGCCCTTATTTAATACGAATACATTAATACATATTTTATTTTCATTTACGACATCCAGAAATATCTAGGCCTGATCACAGAGCGAAAGTGAAGATCAATCCTAAATACAAATTCATTCATTCATCTACCCATTAATACTGCGCTTGGCATACAATCATGTTGAAAGGTCAAAGTCTACCGCTATCAAAAATGGCTGAAAATGGTTCGACTCCCCTACAACGTAGAATATTTCTAGCTTGTGTTCCGCGCTCGATGTCGACATCGCTGCTGAAATGTCTGAGCGTTGTCGATGATGACCATGTTGCGTGGTTTGAGCCTTACATATCCTCCTATTTTCCACTCATCGAGTATAAAAATTTGACGGGACAGAAGCTACCAGTCGACTACGAGGGGAACGAGAAAGAGTACGAAAAAGCTGCAGTTTTTATCGAGAATCAGGATGTTGATATTGATGTTAATGATCTGTCTAACCTTCCAGGGCCGTCGTGTGATCCTAGAATGCTCTCGTAAGTCACAAGCTTTTTATTCACAAAATGTAAAAGGAATAAATTATATTTTATAAAATGTGCTTCACACGGGCGTAAATTCTGGACGGATGGGGGCCTACATCCCCCACTTTTCGGAGAGGGGGGATGGCATGGATGTATAATCACCCCCCCCCCCCCCCTACACACACACTTTCCAAGATAGAAAAAATATTTGTTTTAAATCATCAAAGTTAATACTACTGTGTGGATTCATCTTTAAATGCAATCAAAGTGCGTAAATTGCCCTAATTTTGCATTCTAAAAGTGCAAAATTTCTCGTGCGCTCGCCCCGCTCCAGCATTCAACCTATTCTTACAATTACCAATTACCATTGCAATTCAGTCTTTGGACTGTGAGAATGGATATTTTCAATAAAATCCTTCAATGAATCAAGAATTTGGCCGTGAAAAATCCCTACATTTGGATTCTTGCAAAGGTTATCCACTGCATCATGAGAGTTTAGTTAAAATAAGTCCATTTATGAATATCTGATTCCGATGACTTTCAAAACTACAACTTTTATCATAAACGAATTAAATCATCCTTTAATAAACGTATGGGAGGGGTCATCTGGTATCTTTGTTGAAGTATGTTTAAATCACTATTTGACCTTTTTATATATTTCTTGTATCCTAAGGTTTACGTTATTGATAATACCATCCTCTGTATTTAATGCATATTTTTTAACGACTTAAGATACTTATATGTAGGCTTGCTAACTATACGCTCACCGCCGCAATCCCATTGTAAGGCTCCCTTGAAAGACGATTTGATAATCATTCTGTTTCTTCCAAATATGGAAAAATTGCTCGCTCGCTTCGCTCGCTCGTATTTGGATACTTCCTGTAATCCAGTAATTTACGTCCGGGGTGTCGATCCATTTTTCAGATGGGGGGGGGGCAAAATCATGAATCAACTTTCCAATGGCCCCGCCAATGATCACAAAAAACAAACTCAAGCACACACATATGCCTATAGATATATACATATATACACACACACACACATATATATGTATATATATATATATATATATATATATATATATATAAACAAAGGAAGAGGGCCTTTTGCAGAACGTGTATTGCAACGCATCATGTTCTATGCAGGCGTAAATAATTCAAGCATTGATGCTAGACGTAGCTTCCAAGTATCTCTTTTATTGGGCTAGCTTTTTGCATCAATGCTTGAATTATTTACGCCTCTATATATATACACACACATATCATACCAACAAATTAATGCGAGCGCGAAGCGCGAGCTGAAATTTTTTAGTATACTGACCTGATAACAGGAAAGAAAGATGCCTGTTTAGGACTGCTTGAAGTCACTCATGAGGAGGAAACATAATACACAAATAATGCAAGCGCCGAGAGCGAGCTGAAATTTCTTTATATATTCTGATTGAAAACTTGATATTCCTAGCATTTTTGGTACCAATGATTAAGATGGGTATCTAAAAAAAAAATAATATATATATATATATATATGCGAGCGCGAAGCTCGAGCTGAAAATTTTGATATTTCGATCTGAAAAATTGAGATTAATGGACGTTTTAATAAAGAACAGATTATTGCGAATTATTGCGAATCGAAGCGAGTTCTTTTGAGGTTTGAGGTTTAGAACTGAAAACGGGATATAGTATTCATCTATTTAATCATGAAAAGTATGGGTTTTTGCTACAGAAAGGATGCGAGCGCGAAGTGCGAGCTGAAAATTTGTATATTCGAATCTGAAAGAACGAGTTGTGTATCTCAATCACGCTTGCTGATTTCTGTGTAACATTACAATCATATTTTATTTTTTGCACATGCGGAATTATGGGGGGGCAAACGATATGTTTGCTCTTCCCAATATTTTCATTGGTGGGACGATCGCCCCCCCCCCCCCCTGGATCGACGCCTCTGGTTTACGTCACAACAAATCCATTACAATATAACCACCATTATGATAATCCTTCTAGCATGTCAAGCGAATGATAGTAGTATTAATATGCACGCAGCAGCTGCGGACTCATTGATTTTCCAAAAGGGAAGCACATTTTCCCGAGGATAAATTTGACAAGCAAAAAATCAAGATTAAAAAAAGGTTTTCAACCCAAAAATAAGGATCTTTCGTCCACAAAAACAATTACAAGCCAAAAAAAAAAACACTTCGGTTTGAACGGCATTTTTACATTACAAATTTTAATTGTGCCTCTCAAAGGGGGGGGTGGGGTTAGGGGCAGCTTTGCCCCTCCCCCCCCCCCCCCTCTGGATCTGCTAGTGGCACTCGGTTATGGGCAGTTATATACCCCTGTACATATAGCCCTTGATGTGAAAATTACACACCACTTGCATAACTTAAAAGAGGATTTGGGGCAATACTCTTTCTTCCACCGACTGAAAATTTGCTCGCTCGCCATGCTCATTCGTAACATTATCCAATAATCACACCTCATGAAAGATGATTTTGGTCATCATGTAATCTAACTACTGAAAATTTGCTACCTCGCTTCGCTCGCTCGCGTTTTGATATCAGCTATGGTTCAGCTGTACTTCAACACAACAAATTCATTATTATAGCCAATGAACAAATCCTTAGAGGCCTATACCGAAAGATAAACGGATCATGTACACTGTTATATACCCTGTATACATAGGCTTAGGTGTACGGGTGTCCCACAAATGTTTAATTTTCAGCTCAATATGTTGCTTTCATCCACCCCCCCCCCCCCCCCCCCACTGCTTGGACCGGATTTACACCAGTGGTGCTTCAGCAGGGGAACACGACCCTTTCTTAAAATTTAAACTCTGCGATATCCTAATTAGCCCATCAAACATTTCCCATTTCAGACCGTTTATGTAGAACGCTTGCTTTCTTAACTTATCTGATGGCAGATTGGCAGCCATCTATACTCAAAGGCCCGTATTCTTAAGTCTGGTTTAACTTAGACCACTGTCTAACTCTGTGCTAAAATTAAGGTGAACCAAAAATACAAAAAAATATGTTTATATTGTATATTTCTTATGTTTACTATTTTGTTTCCTTTTGCTTTCATCATGAGGAAAAAATACTTCAGTTATCATTCCCAGACAATTATGAACAATTTTGGTGTCATATCAATTAATATATTGAACGTGTACTATAAAGTATTTGTGCTCCAATTGGCTCTCCATACTTAAACCACAACTTTAAATCAGGGTCTAATTTAAACCCGAGTTCAGACTACGGGCCAAAGGCTTCAAAGTTTTCGATCTTTCATTGTCTCATTTTTTGTTCAAAGGGGTGTCCCGCCTAAATTTCAAAGCGGTTTAGAAGGTAAATAGGGATTAAACGGTCTTAACAAAATCTTACAATCAAGATTATAATAATTAAAAGTTAAGTGACGTAGAGATGGGGGTTTGGGGTCGTTGCCACCTCCCCCCCCCCCCCCCGAAAAAAAAATCACAACCGAAAAAAGGAGAAATTTTTTTTAAAAAAGAAAGAGAGAAGACTGAAATATGATATCATTTTTTCAATATTATGTCAAAATCTATCACAAAATTAGATTTTGTAAGAAAAGAGTAAAGATTTTTGCTGGCTCGCTTCTCTTACTCGCAATTTAAAAAAAATCTCCAATACTCCATACTTGGCCATCCAAAATTTTGGGCTCATTACGCAACTGTAAAATGTTGTAAAGAATGGTGGCAGAAGTCATCTCATTGTAATAAGGTCGGGAAACTTACATTTGCTACAAGACGCTCAAAAGGTAAATATCATCTTTTTCAAAATTTTAATCAGTTTTTTTCTCTCTCTCTCATTTATCAGTTTATGAAAACGTAGGCCTATAGCAACATACTGCGGATTTTATTTTTTTTTCATTTCGGCCAGGGGAGGTAGGCCTGATATAACGTACACAATAACTTGTAATCGATTTGGTTTATTTTTTCTGACCGTTTCAGGTTCACACTATATTCTTTTTTTTCAAACAATCGTGTATTTGCATTTCATTGTATATCGAAAAGCAAACTGCACACTTATTCTTCGCCTTGTCATATAAACAAGATAAAAAGGAAGGATTTGTTTACGAAGCACCGGACTTTGGCCACGGAAAACAATGGAGGATTTTTAGAATTATATGTCATGTAGACAACGGAACGTTTTTTTGGGGGGGGGGCAATAATTGTGACTCGTCTCTAACAGCACCATGATTTATTCCTTCTCCGCACATTGCTCTATAAGTAAGAAACATTTTTTAAAAGTAAATGTATTTCAAATGTTGCTTTCGAAATCTTACCCCCATCTGGAAACTTTTTTGATGTCGACGTTTGTAATTCACTGCAATTAAAAGTTAATTGGCTTCTTTGCTTTATCTACACTTATTCCAAATATATATGAAAATACACTCATCTGCTGATACCCCAAAATTAAAGTAGATGTTTTAAGTGGTTCTAAATTGTAAAACTTGATGTAGTAAGACCAAGAATAAAACGTAAGAGGTGACATAGAATGATTAGTAAGCATGGTAATAGATCGTGTTAACGATTATATTTTTTGTTATTTTGGGATCATATTTGATATGTTTTCAACAGAGGAATTCGGTACGAAACCCTCAAGGGCGCCGGAAGCGGGGGGCAGGGGGGGCACTTGCCCCCCCAAAGAAAATTTTGGGGGGGCAAAACGAGATTTTGCCCCCCCAATGTGCCCCCCTAAAAGTAGAAAAATGATATTATTTAAGGACAAAAGTAAACGATAAAGGCACTTTTCTGCTTAAGAATTGTCATTTCTTTTGTCAAAAATGAAAAAATTTCGCCCCTGACGGGGCAATTACACATCTTAGTAAGCCTTGTGTCTTTTGACGAACATGTCCCTCTGTGAAACATACCTTTGATAAGCCCCTTTTCCATCTAATTACAGTGTGATAACGTTTAACCTTTAATACCCCCATTCCACAGAGAACAAGACCGCTGGAATACTTTTGAAAGACCATGAATTTTGGTTGATCTTTCAGAGGTCTCTCAATGAACCTACAATGGTCTTTGAGGTCTTACACGAGTTTTGACCAATCTTTCAGTGATCTTCGTGGTCTTCATGGGCTCCAAAACTTTTTGAAACGGTTCAAAACAGTCTTACAACGGTCTTACAGGAATATTGTCTTTCAGTGGTCTTTCAGTGGTCTTTCAGCAGTCTTTCAGCGGTCTTTCGATGAACTTTCAAAGGTCTTCATAGTCTTTCATTGATCTTTCGGCAGTCTCTCAATAATTCTGAAAGATCACTTATTGCTTAAAAGATCTCTGAAAGACCAATTAAAGATCTCGAGAGGACTAGTCTAAGACCAGTACGACAAGAAATATCCATCAGTCTTTCAGAGTTCTTTGAGGGGTCTTTCTGAGCCATTCCACAGAGATGAACAATTTCATTGATCTTCAAAACCGCTGTAAGACCTCACCAATTTTAAGTCTTTCAGTGGTCTTTCAATGGTCTCCGTTCTGTGGAATGGGGGGCCTATTATAATGAATACATTTCAGACTAAAAAATTTGCATGCTGGCTGTGTCGGCTAACAAACGCGAGGTCGCCCAGAAACGCTCAGACCGGGGTGGTGTTTCATCAATATTTTCGTCCGACAAGTTGTAAGATCTGACAACTTTTCTGTATTCTGATTGGTTGAGAAGCATTGTTACCATAGTAACTGTCGGATAAAACAGGACTTGTCGGATAAAACGTCCTACAAGTCCTTTCATGAAACGCTCCCCGGACCAGATATCACCAACGCGCGTGAACGCTAGTTACTCGAGCAATATATGGAATCTGGAAATAGCTGTAAAACCGAAAAGTTTAAAGAGTTATAGAGGATTGAGTAATTGCTTATTGGATAAATGAGAAGATGCTAGCTTGATCGAGTCGGCGAAAGGAGTGCAGAGCAGGAGTACTCATCTATAAACTAATCAAGCCTCTTCTTCAACCTTTTCTGGTTTACTGTCTTTATCAAGACTACGCCCGTTTGAACAAAAAATTACTCGACTATCAACTGTTTACTTCCTCCTATCAATTTTACTTCTTCCTCTATCCACTTTTTTTTTCGAAAACTCCACATGGTGTACCGTCAACCACATCCGCTGTTGGAATGTAATTGTTTTCTTCTAAATAATGTTACATAATGTACATTATAAACTGCCGTAGTTTGTTAGTTCATGATTATTTACAAATGAATATTTCCTGGAATTTGATATTCATCATTTCCTAGGTCACATTTTCCCCAGAAAATATGTAAAGAAAAAAGAAGATTTTGAAGGGGCCATCCAAAAGTGCTTGCAGCCAAAGGAAACACATAAATCGAGTAATGTTTTAAATTTTCAGAAAAGTTTTAAACTGTTGGACAATAATTAAGCAGGTCATATTTCTTTTTCCTCCAGTTACAAAATATGAAACGTTTTGCCTATGCATGGATAATCAGGGACTCTCTCCAATGCTGAGGTCAGAAATTATTTAAATAGAATGGGGATTTAAGCGCTTATCGTCGTCTGCCACGTCAGAACAGTTTGACATTTTGAATTCAAAAAGACATTGATTAGAATGTATTTTGGTTCTGTTGTTACGCTTCTTCTGCTTAATACACTCCTTGAAACTTATAATAATTGTTCTCTCTCGCGTCGTCCGTGTATGCAAATGTACATAAATAAATATTTCTGAAAGGATATTGCATGAAAAATGTAATTTCTGGTTTTTTGAGTCAATATAAGCGTATTACGTAATTTAATTGATCGGTATCTCACGCTGTCAAAAATATTGTGCCCCCTTCGGGATTTTGCCCCCCCCCCCCAAAACTGAAAGTGTTCCGGCGCGCCTGGAAACCCTATCGTAATAGCCAGCCATAGTTCAAGCAAGCGTACAGGAGAGGCATGCATACTATTAAAGCGAGAGGGGAAGAGAGGTACGTTAGAAAATTTGAGTAGAGGTGATAGGTCGATAATGAACTAGGAATGACAAAGAACTTGAGACTGTGCTTTAGTCATCGAGGGTCGGTCTGTTCGGTTCCAACATGGCTGACAAGAGCTGTGTTGTTACACAGTCTCGTGTGTTTCTGGCTGGCGTTCCACGTTCAGTTTCAACGACGCTCACGAAATGTCTGTGCGGGGTCGACGATGACCACGAAGTTTGGTTGGAATCGTATATAACGTGCAGACATGCACTTATCGAATATGAAAGGCGAACGGGAATGAAACTACCAATTGCATACGAGGGTAACGAGAAAGAATTCGAGAAGGCCCTCGTTTTCATGAAAAACCAAGGAACTGATTTCAATGTCAATGATCTGTCGAACTTTCGACAGCCTTCGAGCGACCCACGACAATTGTCGTAAGTGATATCTTACTGTTGTGTTAACCCCATCATTTTAACAGACTGTAATATGTTACTCGTATGATTTGTTCTTAATCTACATTTCTGATTGAAATACATCGTTTGTATCTTTGCAGATATCCAGAGGTCAAGAAATGTCTCGACAACGCATCCAGTCGTCTCGTCATCGTCAAAGACTTCGGCCTGGCCGTCGATGGTTACTACCAATATCTCCCCTCAGTCGAGTCCGGATACAAATACGTCTTCCTGATACGTGATCCGCTTCTGGCTGCGATGTCCTACCGTCGAGCGGTGGTTGCCTTCAATAAGAAGCATGAGGGCCTGGTGGACGATACCACTTTCGACCTATCGGACGACAAGTTCTATCCCGGAGGAGGACAGGCGTTTCGCAGACAACACGCGTTTTGGCGCCATGTACAAGCGAATATTGATCCAAACCCACTCATCATTGACTCAGACGATCTTGTCGCGCACCCTGCGGCGTGCGTGAAGAAAATCTGCGAGGTTACGGGATTGGAATACAGCGACGCGCTTCTCAAATGGGAGCCTGCATCGTCGGGCAAGGATTGGATGAACTATGCTAATACGTCGATGGGTCAACTTATGAAGAGTGGACTTCTCTGCGACTTCCACACAAGAGCGATGCAAAGCACGGGATTTATAGCGACATCGAGAAAAAAGGTTGATTATTCAGAAGAGATGTATAACGGACAGAGAATCACGCCAGATGTACGCAGAATTGTAGAGAAAGCATTGAAATACTATCAAGAAATGTATGAATGTAGATTTACACCAAATGTCTGAACTATGAATAGTGCATGATTGTTAAAAAAGATGGTTTCACATCATCGCTTCAACAGTATATTGATCAGGCTTTCTCGGTCAAAGATTCTAGCACATGATTTTTTTCTCTAAATAATGTGTGAGATGAGCCTCATTTTTTGTAAAGAATACATCAGTAGAATGGGAGGGCCTCGAAAAAAAATACAAAGGAGAAAAAGTGGCACGATGTTTTTAAAATTCATCATACAAAAATTAATCTCTTTCAGTCAATAATACAGCTCCCTCTCTCTTTCCTTTTCACTTCTTACTCCTCCACTCTCTCTCTCCCCATCATTGCACTTACTGCTGGTAAATACATGATATATATATTTTTTTTCTTTAATGCTCCACACAATCCTTCCCATTTACAAACACGTACTTCATTATCTTTTCTTCTTTTTTTAACATTCTCCTACTTTTCCACTATGGCTAAGCAGTCTCATAGTTATTTGATCTATACACTTCTTCACCATTAATTCTACATGAAAGACACTGTTTATTCTTTGTTTCTTATGTTCCAAAAATGTAAATGGGTTTTTCAAATTCCTGATGTATAGGGGCTTTTTAATTAGATATCAATATCAAGCTTGCATCTGTTTTGAGAGTGCCATAAGGTTTCCAAGAAGCCTATCAGAAAATAAAGTTTTCACTCTGGACTATACCCACAATACCATAACAGATTTACACTAGTGTCAAATTATTGAATATTAAATACAGTAACTCTGAACAAAAACTGCACATTAGATATGGCTTAAAATAGAGCACATTTATTTCCTCCAATAAACATTCTTTTGGTATAATGCTCAACATTTTCTTAGAAGTTTACCATATATCCATGTATATTGCAACAGTCATTCCTAATATCTTCTTGTCATTTATCAAAAACACATCTCATAGATAAGAATTGTTTCCTTGTTTTTTTTTCTTTACTACTGTATATCATAAATAAGTTAGTGCATAAAACTGAACATGTTTGTCAAACCAAATTAGGATGAAATAGCAAAAGAAATTAAGGAAAATAAAAACTTATAAAACATAAAAACTATGTGCCTGAAATTGTATCAACTTCCAACAAGTGTATAATTTTTGAAGCATCTAGGCCAATGTGTAACATATGTCAAGGTGTACGTTCATGAGAAATAAAACGTACCTTACATGTCAACACTGTGACTGTATTTCTATACTCTGCATTAACCAGTTGAATTGAAATAAAAGTAATGTAAAATGTGAATGTGAAGTGGAACCAACATATTAACATGAAAAAAGCCATCTTGTGAAAAATGATACAAAATAACGAGATATGATCAATTATCTGTAAAAACATGCAGTGCCAATCCCTATCCTATTTTCTGATAGCATTGTATTTTTGTTTTAGACTATAAGATCTTATCTAAGTCTAATCCTGGGGCCTCTTGCATAAAACTTTTTACCTGAGAAAACTCAGGTTGTTTTTACCGGAGTTTTTGGCCTGTGTTAAAGTCAATGGCAGAAATCAGAATAACCTTAGTTTTAAGTTTTTACCAAAGTTATGCAACAGGCTCCAGGAAGGTGGGGGGGGTCTTTCCATCAAGATTTATAATCTGACAAATTGTCAAATCTTACAACTATCCTTTATTTTGATTGTCTGAGAACTCAGAAGCTGAGATGTTTGATGGTAACTATGGGAACTGTTAGATAATTAAAACTTGTCATCACTGACAGATTTCATGAAACGGTCCTCTAATTAATATGTGGTCAGATTATTGGATTGAATTGTAGGATCCAGTATGCAAATGATGGATGGGTTAGAATGGGTTGGTAGGAAATGTGTGCACAAGGTAACTTTGGTTTGGTTTGCCCACGAGGCGCAGCAGAGTTGGTTTAGACCGTAATGCCAAAGTTACCGCATACACACAATTCCACTGACCCAAGGAAGAAAACCACGCATCAACTGTTTTATAGAATGGATAAATTTTATTGAATAAACCACAAAAATTAATGATTTACCAGATGCATGATAATTTCATGGTTCGATATAAAATTCAGTTTACCGGACACATGAGATTATCATGCACCCAGTAAATTCATTTTGCCAGACGCATGATTTTTTTTACCGGATGCATGAAAATTTTAAATTGTAATGCAGACCCTTGATGACCTTGGACAACATCAATTGTATGCGTAACTTGATGTGTTAGCATAAAGACATTACTGTATACTGAAAATGCCAGATACAGCTTTGCATTCACTAATGTAGGCCAGGGCCTATGGCTGCCTGAGCCTGCAGTGTCTAGCTTGTTGTTAATTATCATTAGGCCTGTGGCTGCCAGCTGTGCACCGATTCCCCACCAGTAGATTTGTATGGACTTCTAAAATCTAGAACAGTTACCAGCACCATGCAAGTTTAATCTATAAGACAATTATTTGAACTTACAGATCATTTTGTATCCTTTATTTGATTCCTCCAGCCTTCACCAAAATCAAAATTTTGACATAAATAAGCATAAGTTAAATGCGCGATGACATCACAATGACCTTTTTGCGCGATATATTGTATATTGTTTTGAATATCGGTATCCTTCATGTAGCCCAATGAAAATTCATGCATAGCTCTCAATCAATCAGATTGCAGGGATTTCCTTATCCATTCTATAAAATGGCATTACACTTGCATCTCTAGGAGTAGAGTGCATGGTCTTCACTCAGAGAGAGGTAAGCTTACACATGCGTGCAAATAATATGTCACAAATTTGTGTAAAATGTGAGTGCAATTGGGCTTTAATTAGCATCAAGGCACAAATTCATTAACTACTTACAGGTACAAATTTGTGAGATTCAAAAGGTCGTTGTTGAGCATACGTACATGCTGCGTGTGGTGCCAACTGCCTATTGACAGCTACACTACATAACACACAGATGCCACGGTTTGAATGCCCCAAAAAATCAACAATTCTCAGTTCGCCTTTGATTCAGCTACTGTACAGGTACAAAGATCCTGGCAAGCTGGCTCCATCTCCTTCTGCTGTGTGAAGTGGCGTCGGGCGGCATCGATGAAGCAAAAAGCAGCTCAGCGTATGTGTACTGTGAATGTGTGCATGAGCTATGCGAGTGGCTGATAATTGACAGCTGCATGCAAATTATGTTGATGATCTTCTAAATGAAGATGGCGTCGAGTGCAGCACGCGACATAACCATCAGATAGCGCCCTCTAGAATCCAAGGAACTATACCGTTAAAAAATCTTCTTACACTTCCCTTATCAAGATATTTGGCAAGAACTTATCGCATTGCACAGCCTTCTTATTCGCAACCAACAGGTCCTTTTAGATTTACCTGTATTTCTCATAGAGGCTTGGCATTGGGGATGAGGCATGGTTTGTAGAATGCCACAGGCACCTCAGGAGTATGTAAGTCCAATGGGAAAGTTGTATAATACCAAGCAATGAACATTTTCTTCTGCATTCCGATGCAATAATCACTGGCCACGGAACCGGGTGGGGGGGGGGGCTTTTTACAAAAATGTAAAAATGACCATGATTGTGATTTTTTTTTTCATGGTCAGCCCCCCCCCCCCACTTTGAAAACCGTTCCGCAGCCCCTGATAATGATTTAATACTGTGCACGACTCACCAAATGGATACACCCTAGTCAGGCCTACAGACCCGATCGTAGTCTATCCATGTGCTCTTCTTGCACACTGTTCATTATTTGGCCCTGTATGTATGCACTAACAAGCATTGGCTGTATATTCAAATCAAAATTTGTTCGGTTAAGCTTCCTCATTTCTTCACATAGCCATGGGTGGGGAAAAAGACAATCTGTTCGGTGAATGTATCAAAATTTCATTTTAAAAAAAGCCTTTCACAAGAACATAATTTATACGACATCCATAGAAATGTGTTCTCAAATTTACCTGTTAACAACTTGTCTCTCTGTATTCACTCTACAGTAATTACATACTTCAATAGTCGGCCGGTTTTGTGTTTCTTTGGATGACAATGTTGTTAGCCTTACATCAGTTTCAAAAAACAACAGTTCCCTAACGCTATGAATTATTTCCTCCTGTGAGACTGACCCCTTCATGTTGCATTCATTATTTCATTTAGTAGAGAGCAGCAGTTCTCATTATTCCAGTTCAAACTTCTTCCATGCCATTGCCTCTGCTTTGTGTAGTTTAATCTCCACCTTGCTTCCGAGCATGTTAACAACGCTACGGTTTGGATCAATCACCTGCAATGTATCAGCAGAGGAGAAAATAATAAGACATTCCATTATTCTACTCCATCACGATCCTCACACATTTAAATGCCTCAGACACTTCAGACAGTCAGTCATCCAGATTTTAAATCAGTTTGGTCCCCGACTATGGGGGATTCACCTTGCACTCACAAAGATCACCCTCGCCCCCTCCCTCCACTCTAAAGACACACTAACTCAATAATAAGGCTGATGTTATATTTCAAACTTAAAATCAGTTGGGATCAATTCATGTAAATTCCATTACAACAGCCGAAATAGGAGATCGACTAACATATACTACTTCATCGCCTCAGACAATGAAGAGAAATATTAAACGAACTCAAATTGAGGCTAAGGATATATTTCAAACATGATATCAAATGTGAATTCCATTGCAACAAGTGAAATAGGATTTTGATCATTGAAGATATTTGTTGTTTAATTGCATCAAGTTTGCTTCAAAATGCATACACCATTTCATCAGATAAAACAACATCCTTTATTTATGAAAAAAATAAGTGCTGATTAAGAGTCAAGAACATAAACAGCAAAACTTTCCTACATCTTTCATTCCTTCAGTAATTCCAAAATCTTTGATTTATACCTTATTCCATTTTGTTATCATCATCCTAAATGCTTAGTCTAACAAAAATGACAATAAATACAGAAACACTTGTGAAAGAATCATGTATGATCCCACTGGCATTACCTTGCTCTTCACAACTATACCTACAACTTGCTTTGACTTTGTTCAATCAGATCAAACTGATGCAGTGTTTACAATACTTTATATGGAAAGCTATCTTGGACATGCAATTCAAATCACTATCAACTTTCAGAGAGATTGCTTGCCAAGGAAAAAGATTACACAGGGGCTCACCACTCATTGCAATGATACAGCCTATCCAATGTTGCTCATTTAGGCCATAAGATGTGAAAAGTGGACGCCCAAAATTTCTTTAAATGTATTTATTTCGGCCTGGTGCTTGCACTCACATACAGCAAATAAATAAATGATATGGCTACTTCCATTAAGTATACACTCAAAACCAAACTTAAAGTGACCATCCAAGGGAAACACAAAATAAGACCTTTATAGACACGTGCTAATACACAAACTCTACCACAGTAAAATCAGTTTCAGTGGTAACTATAGGCAGGTTGTGGCGGAATACAGGTGGTCGCTAGGATTGGTTTGATTTGTATATTGTGGAGAAATTTGAAATAAAAATAATACCAGAGATTTTACTCTCAGGTAGATTTCTTTTCAATAAATGTTCCGCTGACATCTGTAACATGAGCGTCTACTGACGGTGTGTGCGCTCTACAAATATACACTATCATTATTATTATTATTATGTTAACACGGGAACAGATAAAACATTGAACAGAATCTGACTGCATGAGACAGTCTTCTCACATGACTGACTTAGGCCAAGTGAGTTCATACTCACCCCTTCTAGTTTGATAGTTTTCCTAAATGCACTCTTGCCTTGGTCAAATGATATATGTATATCTAAGGAGACTTGGTTAGCTTGTACAACCGTAGCACTTGGATTGGACTTCTTGCAATACACAGATAGGACAGCCATTTTACCCGTTTGATGCCAGTCATGCCTACAAGTTAATAAACATTATAAATCAGTTAACAACTAGAAGGAATTGAAAAACATGCATATTAAGTCATAAACAGAGTTTAAAGCTACTGCAAGAACAATAAATTATTTGGTAAAAAGTAAAATGGTAGTCTTTGACCTTTCCTCATTTTCACATTTTTCACTCAAATTTAAATAAATGAAAACAAAATTTAAAATAATTGCAAGAACAATTACGTTCTGCATTCAATAATCACAGTATGTCTAAACCTTTCATTCTTGTTATGATGTTATAACCCAAAATCTAATCAGATCAATTTAATTCCACTTGGTAAATATACACAATGAACATATGAATGTATCGCAAGGAATTATTTGTACATTTCATATAACAATGCAAAATGAGAAGATGCACTATGCTGAAACCTAAAATCCCTAACTTACATAGCTATCATAGAACATAATGAATTATATATCATATGAAAGAGAAAATGCTTTGCACCGACATGTAGTTGCAAATTGTGATCAGCCATGCATGAATAATTATGAATCATAATAAGAAATAATGCATGCTTCAATGATCATGACTTATTTCCTATTTTTACACGAGATGAGAAGTTATTCTTTCTATATGCAATTTTTAGTATTTCAATCCATATTATGCATTTTGCAAACTACTTTAGTCAAATGGATATCTGACTAATGTTGCCTCATTGGCTCCTTTGTACATGGGTCCAATTTCATCATTTTTTCATATTTCATTTCCTGTTGAAATAAATAAAACATGTAAAAAATAAAGTATGGCCTATGTTTTGCACCTAGTTCTAAATAGTGATCAGTCATGCATTAATGATTGAAATCATACGAGACCTTTCTACGATCATGAAAGCGTTACTGAAAACAGTATACAAATACTGAATAGGCATGAGTGCAATGGTGCGAGATTTCGCATGACGTGAAAGAAAGATGCTATATTCAATGAGACATTAGTTGAGTTGAATAGAGCGTCTCTTTCTTTCACCGAATGCGCAATCTCGCACCGTTGCACAAATAAGAATATTCACTATTTGTGTTGTACAATGTCTCAGAGTTTAGCGAAAATGTGAAAAAACAAAGAGTTTTTCCCTGCAGTAATCTATGAAACCGGAGCAAAAATATCGAAAGCGAAAAAACAAAATCTCACAAGCACACATGACCTCAGGCAGCATTGCGCATTTAGCCAGCAGGCTATACGCGTATCACCATCATTTTTTACTAAGCACAATGAATTGAATCGTATTGTGATGGCACCTCCTAAAGCTGTGCAACGGTACATTTTGGATGGTATGTAGTGTGGGCAACGGTAGAAATGTTGACATTCAGTCTCCCATTTGCTCGCATACAACAAGCTAAGTAGACATTGTACAAAAACTTATAAGTCACAGTATAAATCATCTCAAGGTGATTCACAAAGAGTAAAGTGTGACTTATAGTCGAACTACTAAATCCAGTTGCATAGTGTATAAAAGGCATCACTGACTTTGTCAAACCATGCTTAGAGGACACGTGCTACTTGTTGATTAATCAGATTAAGGGTTTAATAATAACATGTGCATATCACCATTAACGCACGACTCTAAGTCAAACTTAACTCTTTTGTGAACCCCCCTCCCCCCGATCTTCTTACCTGCATGCAACCAGCTTCTTCTCCTCACTCTCTGAACTCTTAAAAACATGACAGCCCACAGTACATCCTTCCTGATTTAAAAAGTTATTAAAGTCTGAAGTCTTCCTATTACAACATGACCAGTACTTCATTCTGTGTATGAGAAAGTGGAAAGATAGGGAGGAAAAAAGGAAGGGCACAAGTCAATGAAAAGTAGGGCATGAAAAAAATAGTGAAGAGGTATAAACAATAATAAAGTATGAATTAAATCTGCAATACATTGACACTGACGTCAATAAATAAGCGTTTACATTCTTCATTCACTTTCTAACCTTTTTTCAGATATATTTCCAATTATAATTTTTAATCAATATTTGTTTACAAGATTATCTTACAGAGATTAGTTGTCTCTGTATCAGCCCGCTCTTTAACTTCCAACTTTTCTTTTGTTTTCAAGGTCATGGTACAATGGAACAAGAATGATTCTTTATTTTTACAATCTCTGTGATAACAGAATAACTATTTTTCCACATATTTAAACATATTTCATGATTTCCCAAATAGAAAATGCAATTTTCCAAACTGAAAAGGTAATTTTCAATACTTTCACAGAGAAACTTTTATTCTTAACCCTCATTTTTCTATATATTTAAAACAAATTTCATGATTTCCCAAATAGAAAATGCAGTTTTCCAAAACTTGAGGAAAAGGCAATTTTTCAAAAGAAAGTCAATTCCTTGAAATAGAAACTTACCCTTCATGGAATATAGCTGCTCCAGGATGATGCCTGCATCGATCTGATAGACTGATCTCACCTTCATAAGGCTAGGATTAAGGAAAGAATGTGGCAGAATTAATAACTGATGTAATAATAGCTTTCCAATCTACCTTTTGCGGTGGTGTATTACCCCAAGTAAATAGTTCCAGTATAGTTTTACGCTCAAATAATAGTAAATTTGGAATACTGAAGCGAAATGATGATCTGATCCCAATATAAGTGACCTCCCTGAAATGATTCGTCTTCTTGTTGAGCTTCACATGAAAAAGTTTAATGTTCTCAAATTATTGTTGCTTTATTAGTTCATGATGTTAAGTGAAAACAGAGAAAAATGGAGGTCAGACAGAAAACAAATGTGGAATATTTTTAAACTGCCCTGAAAGTTTTTTACATGATTTTAAGTTCAAGTGAACATGAACAAATATTGTGAAACATGTAATTTGGATATATTTCATTTTTCATTCAAATCAAATTTATCTAGTTATTCATTCATTGAATCACTAAATGATTCATTCATTATCTGACTCATATCATTCATACATTCAACCAATCATTCATCTAATTATTCCTTCTTGTTTCTATGATCTATATTGCTTCATCTATCTATCTATTTATAATAAATAATTTATTCTCTATTTTTTGTTCTACATGTAACTATTACAGGTGGGTAGCCAGGGGTCGGTGGGGGTGGCCGCCCCCCAAAACGTCCCCAAAAAGAAAAAAAAGGAAAAAAGAGAGGAGAAAAGGAAAAGGGAGGAAATGGAAGAAAGGTAGCTTTGTGTTTCTTTGCTTTTGTACTTTTATTTTTTTTTTCTCAAAAGAGAAACTCCTTCACTCTTGCTCTAAATTTATAAATGAATTTTGCTTCCCCGCTGCCGCAGCGCGGTTAAATGACAATATTGAAGTTCTCCATTGTTTCCCACATACCCTTTCTCTAACCCTGTTTTCCCACCTCAGCTATATGTGTCTCTCGCCAGTTAAAGTTCAAATGTATACATTAGGGCATGGAATTAGAGTAAGCTTAGGTCGAAGTATATGCAGTTATCTTTTTTTTATTGATCGCACAACTTCTGGTCTGGTCGGCTTTCTGCCGTCACCTCAATAAAGTCAACTTCTCCCGCTTTTCAGCTCATTACTATTAAACAACCATAATTTGGGAGCAAACAGGTTCCTAATTCAAAAAGAGGAAGGTATAAAATTTGTGTCATATTAAATAAATAAGACATTTTTTATCAAATTCTATTAAATTTCATGTCATTTCCCTGCACATTTATCTCCTGTCCTGTTTGCGCACTCAGTTTGAAATTTTGAATGACACTAGTTTGTTTATAATTCAAAATGAAGCGCTTCAGGATAAGTCAAAGAAATTAGGCATCCTTTTCCTCGGAATGAAGTTCAATAATCTTAGGAAATCAATTGAATTAGGCACATACACTTCTTCTCCTCTGATTTGCGAGTTAAAGATATGCACTGTCGCTTAATTGTTTGTAATCGAATCTTATCATTCCAATTATATATCTTTGAGAATACCCTTTCCTCGGGATTGTGCGCGGGGTTATTACTATTTTAATTTCCTCCAATTCACTTTTTGGGGGGGTTCACAATCAGTTTTGAAAACAAGGTTCAAAATCACAATAAAGTCAACTGACTTGGAACTGATATAGATATTAGAGACAAAGAGACGGCTCCTTTTCATTTTAATTTATGAAACACCAAAAGCTTCACGCTTCGCGTGCACCCACCCCCTAGGGATCGCACTTCGCGTGCATTTACTGCCCCCTCCAAAATGAAATCCTGGCTACATGGTTGAACTATTACCTATTCTCAATTTACTTTAGGAGGGGCACTGATGTAATCACTTACCATCCGACAGCCCTTGTTCTTGCACACTGTCCCCTTCTTAATTTCTCCATCACCCTGAGTGGCTTCTGAAAGGAAAACATGGAGCAACATTGTTACAAAATTATATTCCAGTAAAAACTCATAAGGGAACCAGTTGAATTCACAATAAAAAGGCAGCATTTCATATTGCACATTACGTAAGATTGGGAATTAAAGAGGAAGTGGCCTGTGTGGAGGAGCCTTGGTGTACTGGTTCTGACTTTCGCCTTGTAAACAGAGGGTTGTGTTCGAATCCCACTACAGTCTGGCGTCCATTGCCAAGGAGTTAATGCCACTCTCGACCCAGGTAATAAATGGGTATCCGGTAGGATGTGAAAGTCATTGTAGCTTGTCCAGTACAGTGTGCCCCTCACCGGCGACTGACTGGAATACTCCCCAGGGAGCGGAAGATGTGTACACATTGTGTGCGAGAATGATTGATTGAATCCGGGGTAATAATATATCTGTAAAGCGCTTGGACACGTCGTTACGATGTATCAAGCGCTATATAAAAAGCGCATTATTATTATTCAAATTTAAAGAGAAGTATTTCAAAAATTGGGTAATTGGAACAACTGAATCTCCTTACTGATATCCTTCAGCAAGAGAGATATCTATATTTTGCTGCACTTGACCCAAAAGAGGTCAACCGATACCTTGAGGGAATAATTCTTTAAATGCACTAAGCACAAGAATTAAGCCGCAGCTCAAGCTAAAGCCATTATGATGAAAATTGCGCTTCATGTCCTCTGGAAAAAGCACTATATAAATCCAGCTGTTCTTAACACACTGATCAAAAATACAACCAGAAGGACAAGTTTTCTCCTACTTGATTTTATTTGACAGCTGGAAATAGGGAGGGAGCCAAAAGAAAACTCAAATACTGTACTCCTTACTAATTATGTTAAACTTCTTCACCACTCTCATCAGCTCAATTCATTCATCAATTACATTTTCTCATCTCCAACACCTCTACAGTGCGTATCAAAAAAAGTTTACACTTAGAAAAAATCCTGTAAAATTATACATTTGTAATATCCTGAAAGTTTTTCAACATTTTAACATTGGTACAGATCCATTTAAGCAAATGACGATATTACTCTCAAAAAATATTTCCGCTTGAGTGAGCATCACTTACTTTTGAAAAGTTAGTGAAAAATGATTTGCGCAGAACTTTGAAATAGTTATGCAAATAAAATTAAACCTAAATCATGAAGAACATGTGAAATTTAGCTAGTAAAATTGATTTGAAGATATGTTTTACCTTTTTAACTTGTTTCCTTGCCTAAAACACTTCGAAGAATGCATTGCGCCTCACCCCACTCCCCCACACACCGAGGCAATCATGACGATATGTGCTTTACACTGAGATGGGATTACATCAAATGACTTAGGCTTGATTTTCATTTTGTTAATCATTGTCAAACTTGGGAAAAGTGTGGAAAGTGTGGAAAATGTATTAAATGAAAAAGTATTAAATGAAAAATGACATGTAAACCCACATTTAATGATAAAAACTTAATGAAAAAAGGTGAAAATGTTTGAGATAAACTTTTATTCAGATTCAGTTATGTCCTCAGATCCAGCTGGTACAAAAGGGGTAAAGGTTGTGCTTACTAAGTGTTGAAATTTCAATTTGGGTGGCAAAATTGTTACAAAATGCTTGAATGTATCCCTTTTATTTCAATTGACCAAAAGTCCGAGGGAAATTTATGAGAAATGTTTCGCAGGGTGAGTTTGATTTCGCCCTTTCCCCTTGACACAGCGTGAAAACAAGCATTTCTGCGCAAACAGATTTCTGCGAGCTTTACAAAAATGGACAGTGCTCACTCAAGTGTAACATTCTGTCAAAACTTTTACTTTCATTGGATAGATGAGACCCAAACCCAAGATAATATGTGAAAAAATTACCCACATGTTGTATATTTTTTAATTCCCAGGGCTTTTTCAAAGTGTAAACTTTTTTTGATACGCACTGTAGTGCTGTAAACTAACAGTCATTTGAAACATTTGTATGCCAGGACGGTAGTTGGGCAGCAGTCAGTGTGATCATTACAAATAGCACTCTGAGCACTCTACTTTATAAGATGCATTATTTTCATTTCTACCATCATTTACTTTCCAGGTTTTATTGAAAGCTGTATACTGTACATTTTTATCTATTATCACATGGATAAAATATAATTCATCAGGGAATCACATTGCCTACCAAATTTGATGAGCTTTTTTGTTTATACAGGGTGCTACACAAGCACTTGCCCGATTGCCCTAGGCAAGTAGAAGTTAAAGTCGGGCAAGTGTTTTGAACTAAAGACCCAAACTACTTGCCTTAATTGGGCAAGCAAATTTCTCACAGTAGAATAACGAATATCATATCAACCTTAAATTTGGTCTTGGCAGGCAAGGTAAAATCACTTTGGAAAAAGAAATGCAAGGACAAGGTACATCAGTTCATGTCAAAAGAGAGAAAAAAAAGGTCAATGGTTTATAAAACTGCAATATTTTCGTTTGAAAACTGTGTTTTCAAGGGTTTTTTTCGGGCAAGCGAAATAGATTTTTAGGCAAGGAATAATTATATTCCAACTATTTATGAATTTACTTACCCGACAGGCAAGTGCTTTTAAAAAGTTATGTAGCATCCTGTTTATAAGAGAAAAGCTCTCGGCTACGTTCTGAATAGTGCTATGCAAAATATCTGCTACACGAAAGACTTTTTGTGAAGCAAAATGGAAAGCAATACCAGGGAAATTATCCTCTGAATCATCATCAGAACATAATTCTCATGAAAAAAATAATAGCAGACTTCATACATTGTTCAGATATTGATATGATGCAGAATACTCACCTTGCTGTGTTTTGGAATTTAATGACATTCTTTCAAGAGCAGCTTTTAATGATGGATCAACTGATAGAGGTAGTTTAATCATTGGCTCATCTATGCTGTAAGATAAGATGTAAAATGGACACAACATGTTAGTTTCTCCTAATACTATCGAATTCACCTCTAAATGTTTTTCTTGACTTTCTGTTGTGGTAACTTCTGTTTTGACAGTTGAGTGGAAATTTTCAATATACATATGAATACAAAATGAGGCTCTCTTTTAAATTACATTCAAAATCCTAAAATTGTAAAATTCACAACAAAAGAACTTAAGATAATGTAAACATTTTCCACACATTCTGAACCAAAAAGTAGAGATGATATTGCATAAAACACATGTACTGTAGGCAAAAAAATAGCATTTCCCATGATTAAGTAGCAAGAATAGGATAGCCATATCAAAACCAAAAATTGAATTCGTTGAAATTCAGATTCTTTTTTCCACACTCAGATGGGGTGTATCCATACGTGTACAAGGATATTAGTGGATACAGAGTATTTTTAAGTTTATATGGCAGAGGAGGGCATGTTTCATATAAAAGCTGTACATGTATATGATACACACAACTTTACATACAATGGAATAGTTTCATATGTGCTACATGTACATCAAAATAAAGTTTGATTGTGATCTCCCATTTATATGGGTGTAATACTTAGTTAGAGCTAGGTAATTTGAAAATTGAGTTCTCATTAAGCCTGGCACGAGTATTCGACTACTCGAGTAGACTCGAGTGTTGCCTTACTACTCGCGTCACGAGTAGGGAATTTTTATTTTTCGAGTACTCGCGTGATGTACGAGTACTGTTTTTCCACTCGTTCACTCGCTGGATTACTCACTCTCTTCCGAGTAGAAGACTCTCTACTCGACCACTCGTGTTGAATTGTGAATTTTGCTGTTCATAATTTTACACAGAATTCTTAATTTTTTCACGTGGAACAGTTTATTCACGATGTTTTAACGGCGGAATTGAAGTCAGAGCGCACAAGTCCTGCTTGCGCGGCACAAGTTCAAAATTCATGTGACCGGGGAAACCTAGGCGCTAGCGCTTATGCCAGTAGCGGAGTGGCTTGCGTAGTCCGCTCACTCCGCTGTGTTCGCAGTGCTTCGTACGTTCGTGAAGTTCAGAATGATATTGACCGAGAATATACTTTAATTGCATTGTTAATTTGTTTCGTAACTCCAGTACTCCACAGTTGCGACTTACGAGTGCGGCGCATTACTAGCTAGCCATGCGTGTATTTTATTTTCATCCGTTTGTTGAAATCATTTTCGGGGGTAAGATTAGTAGATTCAAAATCGCAACTTACACTCCTATTTTCCGGTTCGCCCGTCGCGTAGCTCGTCCATGAACAAAATAAGCCACAAATTGTTTTTGCAGTCGTTCATATCGACGGGAAGCCTAGTCTGCGCTCAAATCAAAGTCCCCTTACTGCGCTTGCGCAGCTGCCAATCGTCTGAAGGGAGCTCATTAAGTAGAGACTAGAGCGCGCTTTTAAAATGTATTTGAAGTAATTGAATTTGAATTCTCTCATAGTGCGAACTTGAAGATGATATACAGCCTAAATTCTATTCTTAGTTCTTACTGCTCGCTGTTTCATGAATAAAGTAAACGATTTTATCGTCTTGTAGTAGTAGGAATATAATTAAAATTCAATACATACGCTCTTAAAACCAGTTAGTTAAAATCATGGGTCGGCTGGGTGCAACTAATATTTTTTTATTATTTCTTTTTAGTACATCTAGTCAAAAATGCCTTTCCTTTATCATAATACGATTATAAACTTATCGTGTTCTTAAAATTTGATTTATCTCAGTTTTGCACTTTCGTGTTTCATGCATGAGTTCAGTTCATTAGTCAAAGCGGTTATTTATTTCTCATACCGACTGAGTCAATAAAAACGCAACAATTTTTAGGTTTTTTTACTAGTTTATTGTCATAAAAATTAGAGAGCTTGAATATGAGTAAATGTGACATCACTGACATGGTATGGTAGAGCAATTCTTTCTCACTGCTTTGAAACCATTTTTGATGAGTTTGACTTTTCTGGGACAGAGATGAAGCGAGAGCTATAGAAACAGAGAGAGAGAGAGAGAGGGGGGGGGAGAGGGTGGATAATGGAGAGAGTGTGAGAAAGAGAGAGACGGGCGAAGGGGAAGAGAGATAAGAAGGTAGAGGAAAAAAGTTCGTTGTTTATGTTAATCGTGATCGTTAACCTACTAATTGCAAGTAATAACTTATAAGTATTCTTAAAAGAGCACGTCAGGTGCCTATCTATATTAATGGTCAAAATCTGGTGAAAGTGGTGATCTAAACAGTTTCTTCCTTTCTTTCGTATGGCGAGACAAGAGATTATGTGCATAAGATAAGACATCATTAATAAATCAATTTGGCAATTTCATTTTCAATGATCTTTCCAGTTTATATTGCTAATGTCTTGGAAACGAATAGGCAGTTATGTCCCATAAGCAATAATAAAGAAGAAAAAAAAATAATATCGAATACGATAATCAAAGGAGGATCGTGATATTAATGATTCTTTCTTATACATAAATACATGTACGATTGGAAGTTTAGAACTGCATCGGCAGTTCGGCACATTTTATTTAACCCATACAACATGTTAATATTGATATATTTTAATGTCAGCGATAAAGTAAAAAAGAATGCCTCTCTGATGAGTGATGAATTTAATTGTACATTGTTTCACTGAAAACTGAAAAGCCCTGTACAATCAGGAAATGACGGACATGCTTTGAGAGGAAACAGGAAAGTAAAATGAAACGAAACGGCGACGCAAAAGCACGCCTCTGCAAGTAATAGTAAGTTCGTAATTGTAGGATTCTTGGAAATGGCAAAGGCCGACGTCCCAAACTAAGTACCATGACAACTTTAAAACTGATAAAATATGAGACTTCGAGAGATGGAAAATAATGAAGTTAATTTTTGCATATTTTTAATTAGGCTTCTTGGTACATCTTGAAGTTCTTGCATTATTCAACATTTCATGTATCAATACTTCATGTCTTACTGTATTTAACATTCTAAATTAGCCGTTATTAGTAGATTAGATTCAACTTTGTGATTACGGTTGTTGTTTTTTATGTGTGTCTTGTATTCCAAATGGCAAAGACCAACGTCCCAAACTAACCGTTACAACTTTGAAACATATAGAGAGGAGACTTACAGAGATGAAAAATAATATAGAGTTAATTTTCGCGTATTTTGCTAAGGCCCATTTGTACATCTTAAAGCTCTTGAATTATTTATCATTTCCTCATTTTTACAATACTTCATGTCTTAACGGTCTTTAACTCTCTAAATTAAGCGTTATTACTTATTAGTAGATTAGATTCAACTTTGTGATTACTATTTTGCCGTTGTTTTTTTTTTCCTTTCCTAGTTATAGCCTGTAACTACCGGTAAGTGGCTATTCAGAGTTTTGTTTTGTTTTTAGAGTTTAAAAAAAAAATGTTCGCAAAATAAACTTCGGAAGTTATGACTGAAAACTTACAAGATGACAATGTTTTGTCCGTTATCTAGACATCAACGGAGCCCTCAAATTCTCATTAGATTTTAGACCCCCCCCCCCTCCTGGCCTAAAGACAAGTGATAAAAGATACAAATAAATTTGGAAATCGGCAAAGATATCACTGAGTGACAGGTGAGAGACTGAGAGTGAGCGCGGGAGTAAGAATATACATGTAGATGTAGCATGGCATTTTCATTTCACGAACTACTTCACTAAATTCCCAATTCACTGAGCAAGATTTATTACGCACCGGGCACCCCAGTTATGGGAGAGAAATGAGACAATGTGTTGTTGTTGTTGTTGTTTTAGCTTATACGGCGCGTGTCATTCAGTAGTGAATATTTGCGCCATTGACACGAGTATGGCCTTTTCTCAAGTCTTATCGCGATCACGCTACCAAAAATAGTAATGCATTGAAGTACCAAGCTATCATGCATGCGCTGCCGCACGTCTTGATAAAAGGCTGTATCATTGTCAACGACGAGTCTGCGAGTGAGATTGTGTTCTGTTCGTCGGCGGCTATGGAATACCAAACAAATTTACGACCTTGGTTCGAACTTCGAAGACGGTATTATTACCAGAAAATAAAGACCAATTTTCCGCTTCAAAATAACTACTTAAGACAGATATACGAGCATTGTAGGAATAATCTAGGTAATATCGGCTTTTGAGACGTGAAAAGTTACTGTGTGATAGACCCAGGCTTCGTAATCGTATGGTCCCACCTGTTGCGTTCCGTGATGGACGTTGTCACTCAAAACTCTTGCACATTTTGCCTTCGTCCGAATTACAATTTGGCCGTAATTAATGATCGTAGATGGCGATATTTTAAGGTCAAATTACTACTCGAGTACTCGAGAAAACTCGAGTATTTTTTTTTACTCGCCTCGAGTAGTAAAATCACTACTCGTGCCAGGCTTAGTTCTCATATAGTAACAGACCTGGGTCTTTCTTCAGGATCAGCATTCTGAATTGGCCGACGAGGTGGGGGTTCTACTGCAACCTATAGAAACAAAAATGCAAAAATATTAAAATCCATCATGACAGGAAATATATTTTTATGATGAATACATGTATATATCCACAAATACAGTAATACTTGAAGAATAGAAAGTGAGTGTGACCTTGACTATGAATTACAAAAACTTACTTTTTCATCTTAATTTTCTCCTCTCCTCCTCCTCCTCCTCCACCTCCTTCTCCTCATCCACCTCCTACTCCACCTCCGCCTCCTCCTTCTTCTGTCTACAAATTCACACAAAGGATCTTAATAATCAAACTGATTGTATTGCACGGCATAAACATGATTATAACATCACTACAGTCAACTTTTTTGCTCTCCCTCCTACATGTATATAGTAATGGTCAATCTCAAAATAGCAGTGAAGATTATAGGAAGGATCATTCTACTCACAAGCCTCCCGATCCAAACACGCCTTCTGACATTGATCTCAATCACTACTCACCTCAGGCACAACATCATCATCGTTTGTTGATTCTGGTTTGGGCTCTTCAACCGGTTTCACTGGATTATGTTTTGACTTTGCACATCCCTGTACATGAAAACAAAAATCAATAATAAATCAACACAATACATTAATATACATGCATGCCATCAACCAATTATAAAGCCTATTAAATAAGAAACATTTCTGCAAAAAAAAAACACTACAAATACATGAGTTTTGATCAAAGTTACATTGTAACTCTGCATACAAGTATTCCATAAAGGATGTCTTGTGTAGAGTAGTTAATTCTTTTTTTCATTGTTCGAACAATAAATGCAGTTCACATGTAGGCCTGTACATGTACATGTCCTTACATGTCCTGTTACGTGTACTTCATTCCTGCTTGGAAAATATTTTATCATTTGGAAGAAACATATAAGGACCAAGTGACTACTAATTGAAAAATAAAGCACAATTTTCTTCAAAAAATGGCTTATGAATGACAAGAATGTTTTCAAATGGCAGAATTTATAATTAAAAAACTAAATATTATTTTCATTAAAAAAACTCAAAAGAGAGTTGCAAGGAAGAAAAGAAAAATCACAAATCTCTTCACTCTCTTGTTCTCTAAAACAACCTTGATTTTTTCCTGTGCACAGATTATTTGCAATTCATGATCTAGAATGGAATGAGCTTCCAACATACCGGTATGTTGAGGAATTCAGTGAAATCCGTGGTTCTCTTCTTACAGCATGACCATCCTTTCAAGGCATCATGGAATACAGGAGCCCCAGGATGGTGAATACAACAACCTGGAAAAATACAGACACAATTCCAAGAAAAAGTAAGTGTTGATTACAAATATAATAACAATAAAGCTTGAAGGGTACTTGATCCAAACCTGTTTTTTCTTCTTCTCTTCCTCTTTTATGACAACCAGTCAAAGTCCATTATTTTCAGCACAGCTATTTTTTTTATATATTTGCCAAAAGAGTACGCAAGAAATGTCATGGTTCACATTTCCTTTGTCGTTTCTTCTCTTTATCCTCACTCTTCATCACCCCTCCTCCTTTGCATGTTCTTTTCACCCTTTCCCTTTTATCTAATTTGCTTGCTTTTTCTTTCTTGTGAATAAGAATGAGGTTAGTCCCTCTTGGAGTTTGTGTGAAGTTAAAATTCTACACAATACATAAGACACAAATAAAAAGACAAAATTTGAAATAAAATCATGCATGTTTTGACTTGTGATCCAGCCACTGCTGATGTGACATTAAACAACTACTTTCCTTATTTTGTGAGATGGCAGCAAAAATAAAGAATAAAGCTGGATTTCATCCCCTAAAAAATTAAGGTAGAGTCTATCTATAGAAGCTGGTAAATAAAATCATTCATATTTCAAAAATCATCATGTCAAAATAGTTTTAATGCCATTAGAGTCTCTTATACCATCAGCTGACCTACTGACAGGAACTTGTTTTTCCCAGTTTTTTTTTAATCTTGGTGACTGGTGATCCCTTGACCTGGAGGGCAAAACAAACCTTGTGCTGATATTGTGTAGTTCTTTTAACACTAGTAACAGTTTTTGGAAATAACTAAGAGACACATGCACACAGATCAAAGTCTAATGTCAATAATCTGAAATTGGGATCAGACATCAATCAATCTACATGTAAATCATTTTGTTTGTGCTGTAGTACAGAAATACAGACTACACAGCAGATGTACCTCACCAAACAAATATCAACAAGGCTTACCAAAAAGCCATAACAGCACTTTTCATGCTTTTTGTGCACGTCACAATTTGTGACCACTTAAAAAAACATGCTCAACATCATGACATGAACATCAATCAAACTCATTCTAAAATTTACTTTTTGGTTCCTAATTAAGTTATTAGGTTCTAGATCTAGATCCTCTAACTAAAGGAAAGGCTCTATTTTTTTTTATTTACGTTGTTAGGACTAGGAGCTAGGTCTAGTCAGTAGAGGCGCACGGCCAATATTGGAGACTGTCTCCAATGTGGGAAATTATCTCCAATATCAGAGACTTTTGTAAAGAATTTGGGTATCCAATTTCAGAGACAGTCTCCAGTTTTGGAGACTAATTTCCTTTGTTTACATTTGCGGCAAAAGGATTACTTTGGCGGCAAATAAAAATGTGATAAGCAGATTCCTCATGACAAATTACCCCTTTTCACCGTCTACTTTAAAAATTCACCGTCTACTTTTGTTTTGATAAGGATTTTTGTTGTCAATCACACACAAAACAAATGGGCTTCTGACCTCAATGAGACAAAATTTTGGGTGGAAAAAATCATGCTTTTGTTGGTGTTGTTTCTTGTCCTTTTGCAAAGCAAGTCTCCAATGTGGGAGATTGTCTCCCCTATATTGGCCGTGGGCCTCTACTTATTTTTAGCTTAGTCAGCCTAAATTTCTCAAAACCATCCCGCCAATGCAATGCCCGAGCCAGAATCTCATACACACCAAAAAACAAATCCAAGAACAAAGTATCAGACAACAGACACTGCACAAACGATTCTGCACAAATCACGACCACACGGCACGACACCACACTACACCGCCAACACCGGCTTCACTCAGAGTACCATCGGGCTAGGGCCCGCATAACAACGCTACCAAATACCGCTGACAAAGATTAACTCGCTTCTCAGAATGAGCGATCTTGATCTTCTCACCTTCACCGTCTTCCTCCAGCAAGTAAACACGCCCACATCCCTTGTTGTAACACTGAAGCTTTTGTGTGAAGTTAAAATTTGTGTGAAGTTAAAATTCTACACAATACATAAGACACAAATAAAAAGACAAAATTTGAAATAAAATCATGCATGTTTTGACTTGTGATCCAGCCACTGCTGATGTGACATTAAACAACTACTTTCCTTATTTTGTGAGATGGCGGCATAAATAAAGAATAAAGCTGGATTTCATCCCCTAAAAAATTAAGGTAGAGTCTATCTATAGAAGCTGGTAAATAAAATCATTCATATTTCAAAAATCATCATGTCAAAATAGTTTTAATGCCATTAGAGTCTCTTATACCATCAGCTGACCTACTGACAGGAACTTGTTTTTCCCAGTTTTTTTTTAATCTTGGTGACTGGTGATCCCTTGACCTGGAGGGCAAAACAAACCTTGTGCTGATATTGTGTAGTTCTTTTAACACTAGTAACAGTTTTTGGAAATAACTAAGAGACACATGCACACAGATCAAAGTCTAATGTCAATAATCTGAAATTGGGATCAGACATCAATCAATCTACATGTAAATCATTTTGTTTGTGCTGTAGTACAGAAATACAGACTACACAGCAGATGTACCTCACCAAACAAATATCAACAAGGCTTACCAAAAAGCCATAACAGCACTTTTCATGCTTTTTGTGCACGTCACAATTTGTGACCACTTAAAAAAACATGCTCAACATCATGACATGAACATCAATCAAAATCATTCTAAAATTTACTTTTTGGTTCCTAATTAAGTAATTAGGTTCTAGATCTAGATCCTCTAACTAAAGGAAAGGCCCTATTTTTTTTTTATTTACGTTGTTAGGACTAGGAGCTAGGTCTAGTCAGTAGAGGCGCACGGCCAATATTGGAGACTGTCTCCAATGTGGGAAATTATCTCCAATATCAGAGACTTTTGTAAAGAATTTGGGTATCCAATTTCAGAGACAGTCTCCAGTTTTGGAGACTAATTTCCTTTGTTTACATTTGCGGCAAAAGGATTACTTTGGCGGCAAATAAAGATGTGATAAGCAGATTCCTCATGACAAATTACCCCTTTTCACCGTCTACTTTAAAAATTCACCGTCTACTTTTGTTTTGATAAGGATTTTTGTTGTCAATCACACACAAAACAAATGGGCTTCTGACCTCAATGAGACAAAATTTTGGGTGGAAAAAATCATGCTTTTGTTGGTGTTGTTTCTTTTGTCCTTTTGCAAAGCAAGTCTCCAATCAATGTGGGAGATTGTCTCCCCTATATTGGCCGTGCGCCTCTACTTATTTTTAGCTTAGTCAGCCTAAATTTCTCAAAACCATCCCGCCAATGCAATGCCCGAGCCAGAATCTCATACACACCAAAAAACAAATCCAAGAACAAAGTATCAGACAACAGACACTGCACAAACGATTCTGCACAAATCACGACCACACGGCACGACACCACACTACACCGCCAACACCGGCTTCACTCAGTACCATCGGGCTAGGGCCCGCATAACAACGCTACCAAATACCGCTGACAAAGATTAACTCGCTTCTCAGAATGATCGATCTTTATCTTCTCACCTTCACCGTCTTCCTCCAGCAAGTAAACACGCCCACATCCCTTGTTGTAACACTGAAGCTTTTGTGTGCTCACAGCAGACATTATGTTTCTTTGTTTCTGATTGCTTTCACGAGAAATATTTGAAAATATATTGAGAAAATCAAAATAAAACGAGAGTTTTGTTTAGAAACTTCTAGTAGCGACCGGTCTTTCATTCATTCAGCTTGTAGTGTACCGGAAGTTGCAGGGGATATCTGCGTGTTGTCTGAATTACTAGCCCATTTGTAAATTCCTAGAATTAATTACTTATCATACTGAGTTTTTTCGTAAGAAATATAAGTAAAAGTCAATCATTCATAGATATTGAAATATTTCGTATTTATATTCCATAAACATTACGATAATGTAATCTATTTTATTTGAAAATGTCACAGTGGAAATACATTAGTCTGATCTTAAAGACTAATCAATTCTTTTACTGCCCTCTTGAGTTATAATTATTTTATTTCGCGGGAACTTTTGAGAAAATTTTGATTTTGGCACATTACCTGAGCTGAAACTGTCCATGATAAAAACAATGTAAGTATTCTTCTTTAAATGGCTGAATCCTAGTATTTGTGCTGTGAATAATGATTATCAGTTCATAGTTAATGTTTTCGATCGAAATTTGGTATTTATGAATTACCCTACTTGTCGTTTGTGTGGCTTTGATTGAGTGATGTTTTCGCCATTTCACGAGACGAGATCGACCGGGCGGTACGGTAGGACTCGGTACATGTAGGATCTACGTTGATAGCGGCGCCCGCCGAGCTGGTAGCGCTGCTCTGAGTTTGTCGACAGCTGGCACTGCTTGGCAGCCGTCTGTTTCGAGGAGTTTTTTTTTTCAACATTTTCAATTCTGTTTTATTTCTCCTCGTACACACACAGACGGCTCGCGATCATGCAGCCGCACTTACTAGGGGGTAAACAATATTTTTGTCTTAGTTACATAGGCCCTAATAAAAATAAAATTAAGAAATGGGCCAAAATAAATTCCATTTAAATATTTTGGCCTGAAATGAAATGCACCAAAAGTAACGGGAAAAGTGAAAAAATAAGCTTAAAAGGGAAAAAACAGTGACTTACTTCGTCTGTCGCGCAACTAATATAGTACGACTTTATCAGAAGAAGAAGAACTCCCATTTCCCACTCATTCAATGAACAAGGTTATAATATAACCTTGTTCTCAGTTATATCTCCATGTGTGACAAAATAAGGGTGGGAATGTTTGGCTTATTTTCTCTTTTTCTTTGGGGCAAATGCTTGATTTTTTTACACTGACAGTTTCCATTAGACCTGTTAATTCATACTGCTTGGCTCTTATTCAAATTTGATTCTTTATATCATTTTTTCTTAATTAAAAATAGAGATCAAAAAATGAAAATTTTCTTGGCATATTACTTTCCACCAATAGAGGGCGTACACAAAAATATGCCCAAATTCAAGTTTTTGAGCGCTCTGGTGATTATTCCCACATTACTAATGATAAATAAATTAAAACTATGGAAATTAGTAATTTTGGTCACAAAAGTGATATTTTAATGATTTTTTAAAGTGTGTGCTCTATACAGCATTGGCATACCATAGTCCATAGTCCTACCTGTAGATTCTCCACAGGCCAGATGGTAGCAGTGAACAAGTGCCATTTCCCTGGGCCTGGTTTATCCGAAGTTCCGAACTGAAATTAATACATCATTAACAAACACAATATAAGGGGCCTAGATATGGCCATACTCAACAAGCGATGTTCGTGCAGGCTCCACTTCACTACCACTACACTACACTCCACCTACCCGAACATCGAGCCCGTGAACTCGCTCTGATATTTCGAGTGACAAAGGTGGGATTTTGTGGGGAAAAATATAAAATTCATAAATAATTCGCTGCCGATTTCAAAACATCGCATACGCAAGGGTCCGAGCTCAGACCCTCGCACATGCGACGTAATGGTGTGAAGTAGACCTAGGCCTAGTCTCTAGTTGCTTGTTTTAACTATATCTACTTCAAATGATGTACATGTAGATCACACCCATCAAACCACACCACGACCAGGGTTTTTTTTAATCACTTTAAAAATTCCTGAAACAGCTAGAATTGCTAGAATCTCTATTTTCAAATAAAAATTCTAAGTCTAACCTTTGTAAATTTTTTAAAAATGCAAAAGTGAGAGTGATTTTATTTCTGCACTCTGCAGTGAACATGTACAAGTCATCAGATGCATCATTGCAAAGGTTTCACTATGTTCGTTCATAAAATTTTCTTTTAATATGCAGATGAAGGTAGAAACTCCAGAGATTTCTTGGCATGGACGTGATCCTGTCTACAGTGCCGACTTTCAACCTGGAAAAAGGTCGTTACGCAGGATAGCGACGGCTAGCACAGACACAAATATTCTGGTAAATATACTAAAAGCACAGATTGAAGCAGGCATGCCAGGTCTATTGCATAATTTAAGGGAGTATTTCATGGAGAGTTTTGTCAGTGATTTTCACTGGCTAATTTGCTCTAGACCAATCACTTGCAAGGATTTGTAGCTCAGCATTTAGCATCTCTCTGGGGAAATCACTGACAGAATTGTAAATGAAATACTCCCTACTAGGGAGTCCCCAGAGCTCTACAGTATGAGGAGGCTTTTGCTCTTCCTCCAAAATTTAAGTAGATTTAGCGAAGCTACATGTTAATCTACTTTTCTTCTCTGCCACATGTTTCTGATATCAAACATCACAGAAATTGCATTCTGTCCTCTGGCACACTGGAAGGAAAATGGTCAATGTATTTGCCATAACCCTCCCCCTCCCCCCCCTCCCTCTTCCCCCTGTCTTCAGTAAGGATATCTGACTGAAAATTGTTTTTAAATCTCTTTTGATATATAATTTGTGACTAGCTACATGTTACCCAAATTCCATGGTAAATTGCTATTGCAGCTCCAAACTATTACATTTTTGAAATTTCAGATTTAATGTTCAGGTTTCTAATCTTTAGAAAATTTGTGTATCATACAAGTGCATACAGGTTCAAGATATGCCGATCCCTTTTACAACAAAATCAAAATTTATTGAGGCCAACTTGTTCATGGCATTATTCACATTCATACTTTCATACTTGACTCATAATAAGTCTGTGCCTATTTATAGGCTGTTGGATTGGTTGAGAAATGGTCTTTGACCAATGATTAAGACAAAAGATTTTAAATAAATGAAATTGTATAATCTACAGAGATCATGAACATTTTCTGCTCAAGATCATTCTAAAGAAAATGTGAATATTCATGAGATATTTTCTTTATATTCATTGACAGGTATGGTACGTCAATGTTGATAATGATGGCAAGGCTCAACCCACATTCGCTGCTAGTCTCTCCCGTCATACCAAAGCTGTTAATGTGGTCAGGTTCTCACCTGATGGAGACATCTTAGCCTCAGGGGCAGATGGTAAGATGTTTAAGAAAGTCTGTGATCTCCACACAAGTGTGTAGTCTTGGAATGTTAGATGCCAGTTTCCTCATTATTTTCCTGTCCCAATTAAAAAATTGTCATGTTCTATTTCCTACTCAAGCTTCTTTCTCCGCCCTATGAGCCACATACATAACCCATTAACCCTCCCCCCCCCCTTCTAAGACTACAATTTTCTCTCATATTTCTTTCTCTATTTCTTCTTCCTTTCATTTCTTTCTCATCCACTTCCCCCTCCCCCTCGAAAATTGTTTTGGGTAATGATTACTGAAATATACAAATTATGAAACTTTGTCAATTCATCTAAATATCAGGAACTTGTCCAACTTTTTGTTCCATGGATGTTATCTCAGATGTTTTTCTACTTCATTACAGCCTAGCATGGTGTCAAGGAAAGGACTGCACCAAAGAAAATTCCATGTTGAGAAATGAGAAATATGTATTAAACCTATGATCAATATTAATTATTGTATTCTCAATTTGTTTGTATCAGATGGTCTGGTAATCCTGTGGAAGCTTCAGGAGGTTGGTAACGTAGCACCGGTCTTTGGCAAGGAAGATGAAGACTGTAAGGAAACCTGGGCTACCACCAAGACACTTAGGTGAGTCTACCCTCTCCTACCATGCCATAACTACAGTAGACAGCAGGGGTTAAAATTGATTGATATAAATCATTTCAATGATTTGAAGTGACCATTAGCTTCTAAATTAAGTTGGTACCTGAGATGTTGGTCGACATCGTTGGTATTAATTCTTAGGTTCTCCCTTACCATAGCTGACCCTGAGGCATATTATCCCAAAATCATCGTCAAGAACCCTACATTTTAAGTCAGATGTAATATAAAAAAATCCTTGAAATTTTGAAAATGTTGTATAATAATTGAAGATTATAATTCTCCATAGTTTAACCAAATGAAGGGATACATTGTTTTTAGACAAATATGAATTCAAACTTTTTCAACATATTTTCAGCCATAGAAAATACCCTTTTCCATGTAGGAAAAGGATAATTCTCAGACTTTTGAATCCTGCTAATGAAACAGGGTTTGCTGCAGTAGTGCGTTTGCTTATTATTAATCTTAGATGCCTTACCAAAAGTCTGTGCTGTTTCTTATAGGGATTGTGTTATATGATGCTGAGCATATAGTGTTTTGTCCATGTCGAAATGTGAAGTTCCTTGATTTGCCGCATTCAACTTGGATGTAAACTTATTGATCAGTAGGATTCAAAGTTCATATAAATGTTATGAATTAAGGTTTGCAATCTACAATAAGTGTTTACTGATAATGAAACCTGATTACAAAGGAAACTTACATCCTCATCAAAATAACTCTCATATCCGGTTTTCAATCAAATACGACTTGATGTACTTTTCCAGGGGTCATCTTGAGGATGTTTATGATATCTCCTGGTCTTCAAATGGGTCAAGAATGATCTCAGGGTCTGTGGATAACAGTGCTATCATCTGGGATATACAGAAAGGTAAGGACTAGATGGAATCCATACTACACTTTGATACAATACAATACTTGGCACATTACTTTTTCTTGCATTTAAATCTTTTGGATTGAATCTTTACACTAGCCTTAAATTTCAACAATTTTAAGGCAATGCCAATTCTGTTTTTAAGGCACACTCATGTTTTCCCCCTAAAAGGAATATTGTAATGATTGTTTGTAAAAATGAATGAAGAGAATTTGCATCACCCTTATCAAATCAGTGGTTGATTAAATGCTTTAACAATTGTACCAGAAAAAATGTGTATTTCAGAACTGTTTGTAAGAAAGCCCCCTGTAAATGTTAGCATTATTATTATTATAATTACTAGAGAGTAAGGTATCAAAATGCATACCCGCAGCTAGAGATGAAAAGTTATGATATTTGCAGTTAAAAAGGAATATTTTAAGGACTGTTTGTTGGAATTCTTGATGAGAATAAGTATATTACTAATCAAAACTTGGCACGATTATTCATCCCTGGGTAAAGACATAAAATCCTCTTTTAAATGTGTAGGAAACTGCATATATAGCATATGTAGGAGGAGGGTATTAATCACCTCCAGCGGTATGTTTTCTGCACCTTTACTCCTTTGCCTTTTCTCTTCATTTTTCTTTTGGTTTTCTTTATTTGAGCATCTTTCCCCTTTTTTGCACCCCCTGAAAGTGGCACCCGAGGCACGTGCCTCCCTTGCAGCCCCTAGATACACCACTGCATGTAGTATTATATGAGAGTCACATAGGCTTGCAAGAGATAGCAGGTTCTAATCCTGCTGATTCTAAAATTTTTTGTGACTTAGTTTTTCAGACTAAACGGGCAACATGAATTAGGTACTTGGTGTGAGGTAGAAATGTCTGTACATCAATTAAGTTGGTTCCTACTTATAAATTGTGGGGTTTTCATGTATCATATACTGTAGATGGAGTGAAAGTTTGTTAAACCATCCATTTATTCAAGGTATTCAAAAGTAATACCTGTTTAGACTGGAAGGTGATTGATCTGGGTATTTATTTTATCATTAGAAATAGAAGTTTTAGTTTTATTTGTTCTTATTTCAATGTTAAATACAGTGATCATTTAGAATCTAAATGATATCTCTATCTTTCAGGAGAGAAGTTGTTTCTTCTGAAGGATCATAGAAGTTTTGTCCAAGGAGTAGCCTGGGATCCTAAGGATAGATTCTGTGCTACAATCAGCTGTGATAGGTATGTTTCATTCTTTGTAAATAGAAAAAATATTTGGCCTTTGTCTCCATGGTTACATGTAGCATGCAATTACATGACATGATCCAGGGGAACAGATCTATAGTAATGCTTTGTTTTGCAAATACTTTAGTTGGTTTTGGGAGGGGGTTATCAAATTAAAACATCAGTGTTGCAATGAAATTCATTGCCAAGTCTCTGGGAGAAATGAGCTGATCAGGAATTGATTTTGATCACAGTTATTTTGATTGGTGAAATTACAATACCAGTAATAGCAATTTTAATGCAATTGTCCAATATGCATACAGGTAATAATGTTGCATTACTATCTAAATAAATCCACTCTAAGGACAAGCTCTTTGTTAATTTGCTCATGAATACAATTTTGATTAACTGAATCGACAAAATTTTGTTTTATCACAGATCAATGAGAGTGTACAATTTACTCAACAATAGATGCATTCATCATGTCAACAAACTCACCATGGCTGCAGCTGGTAATAATGGAGAGGTTAGTTACCAAAGAAAACTTCAAATTTCTTTCAAATTTAACTATTTTCTTACTTGCTGATAAAGATTAACTTCAAGGTAGTTTGATGACATTTACTCTTACTGGATGCATTATTATTTTTTCCATTTTATAAATAATTTTCTGTCCTTGAGACAGAAATAATTGAACAAATATCTGTGCAGTTTGATTAGAAATAAACTCATATAAAAGAACACTACTATACATTAAAAATAACTGCTGTATTTCTTTAAAAAGGCATGGTAAATTGAGATTCTATGAATTATGTTCCTTTCTGTGGAGGTCTGTAGAGCTAAGACTAGATAATCGGTTAATTATTAAGATTCTGTATTCAGTTGATACATATGATATTTTCATTATTCTTTTTTTATCCCATAACTAATTGATAGGGTATGACAAAGCAGTACTGTATGTTCCACAATGACACCATGAAATCATTCTTTAGACCCCTTACCTTTAGTCCTTATATCTCATTGAGAAGGTATAATGAAGCAGTACCATATGTTTCTTGATAACACCATGAAATCATTCTTTAGACCCCTAACCTTTAGTCCTTATATCTCATTGATAGGGTATAAGCAGTACTGTATGTTCCATGATGAACCATGAAATCATTCTTTAGACCCGGTATCTTTAGTCCTCATATCTCATTGATAGGGTATGACGAAGCAGTACCGTATGTTCCACGATGACACCATGAAATCATTCTTCAGACGACTAACCTTCAGTCCTGACGGTGAGCTTCTTATTGCTCCTGCTGGTATCCTGGAACTAGGGGACAGTGTCCTCAATACAACCTATGTGTTCTCATCAGCATCCTTCTCAAAGTAAGTCCAAATGCAATCAGAGAAGTTCTTTCAATAATGTTGGTATTAGTTGTGTTTGTTGGTGTTAGGGGACATGTTTACTATTGTCTCAATTATTTGTTTGCTTAAAGAAAAAAATTTACCTTTTTATGGTCTTTATGTATACAATTGCAGGATTTAGTAAAAATTACACATACAAGGTACCTTTAAAAGGTTTCTAGGCTATGCCTCGGGCGTGTTTGTACTAGTCATTTGTACCAGTCAGTGACAAATTTTCCTGTTAGCTGAAAATAAACGAATGGTCATATGATAGCTTTCAGCCAGTGACTTGGCAAGGATCCATATCGCCATGTGGATCGGAGGTTCAAATCCCAGCCATGGCATGATTTCCTTCAACAAGAAATCGATTCACATTGTGCTGCACTCAACGAAGGTGAGGTGAATGGGTACCAGGCAGGATTAGTTCCTTGAATGTACCAGGTGCCTTTAGCAGTTGCAGCTGAACTCATGGTTATATATAGTGTGCCATTTAATAGGTGACTAGATAATTGGCACCTCATAAATGCTATATATTTTTTTCATAACAGATCATAAAACACCAGAGTCCCGTAACACAAAGGTCAAGGATTGATTGTACGCTTGATTTCCACAATTGATTGTAAATTGTAGTCAATGGAATCAATCGTAGAAAAATCGATCATTGCTAAGTTTTATGTTACAGGCCCCAGAATGCATAATTTCGAGTTCAACACACAAAAGTTTCCTAATGTGGGAGGGGGTGTCCCACACCCCTCCCTGCTCAATCATGTATTTACCTCCTTGTTTCACCTCTCTCACATACCTGTCCTAGATTGATGGTGGTTCTAGATGTAGTTTCCAATATGCATAATTTTTGTATTGATATTGCTTTGATATTTCTTTCACATTTCCTCCAGGCCTGTTCTACACTTGCCATGCCCTACCAAGGCTACCATCGCTGTACGATGTTGCCCGGTATTGTTTGAACTCAGACAGGAATCAAGCGAGGCTGATTCTACCACAGCGACACCGGAAAAAAAAGCAGAGCAAAAAGATGGTAAAAATATGCTATCAAAATTTCTTGTAACAGCTATAACCTTTAATAAACTGATGTATGTTTTGATTCATTCAGGAAAAGTCAAATTACGATGGAAAAAATAAATCTATTCATCTGGACTTACTTTGATTGAAACAGAGGACAGTTTCACGTCCAATCCGGGATGCTTCTTCAGCTCTTCTGAATTGGCAGGATATCGTTGTTGCCGATTGGCGCCGAAGCACCGTCGATGTTATTGTCTCAACAAAGGAGGAGGATTACAACATAACCTCTCTCAGATTTACAATCCTGTAATCCGAAAAATTCCTTGATGTCTCCAAGACAATAACATCGACGGTGCTTCGGCGCCAATCAACAACAACGATTTCCCGCCAATTCAGAAGAGCTGAAGAAGCGTCCCGGATCGGACATGAAACTGTCCTCTGTTTCAATCAAAGTAAGTCCAGATGAATAGATATATTTTTTCATCATAGCTATAACCTTTTTTAATTGTATTAAAAAGGGTCTAGCATCATTCCATTTGATCCAGTGAGGCAATGCAAACATATACAGGATAATGTGATTCTGTCAAACATCTACTTAATGATAGTAAACATTCTATCTAGTAACCTAATACACCCAAGTTGCGATTATTCCCCTGGTTTATTTATGATCACAGTATTTAAATGATTTTTTCCTCTTTCAACATTAACTGGGATGAATCTCAAATTTTGGTAAATTGAAAGAATGAGAAGGAAATAACTTGACATAGTTTTATATAAAAAAAATATATATTTCTTTTTCTCTTCCCTCCGTAGAACCAATGGAGACCGATGCTAACACTTCTCAGGAATCAAATGGAGATGGTCAAGAGAAATCAGATATTGGTAAAGATGTTCAAGATAAATCATCTAGCAAACCATCAGAGCCTGAGACCAAGGACCAATCTACACAGTTATTTGAGTAAGAACCTCACAGAACTTAATACTTGATTCTGCACAGTATTCTGTAGCAGGTAAAGATTTTAAAAGAACAGCAATATTTATATCTGACCGTCCATATGTGGGACCACCCTGATATGATTTGTTACTGTTTTCAATTTGTTTACCTCTTAAATTATCATAGCTTGAGTTAAATTATCTTAGCTTGAGCAGTTTGTGTTGTAGAGTAAAAAAAAGGAAGAAAAACAGTGGTCAAACATTTTGTTGTACAAAGTATTTCTATTTCCTTCATACTTCCATTTTCCTTTCTCTTAACCAATTAGAGGCAATTTTGTGAATTTGCGGTATATAATATTATTAATGTTTATTTATTTATAAAAAGGTTGATTGTTTTATGGAAATGCCCAGCAGCTTTCTTCAGCACTTTCATTGAATACTGCAATATCTTAAATGCTTCTTAGAGAAAGCTCTTAAAGTAATTTATATTTGTCAAATGTGCATTTGCTGGTATTTGTTAATGTTGTGTGCGTGCATTTATGTGTGTGGGTTTCAGCATTTATTTTTTTTTTTATGTCTCATTACTTAAATTGTTTTTTTATGTAAATATTATGTCTTCATTACCCTAATATATGCAACCGAAGATATTTAATTTATGATATTCTCATCAGCTTACCTTATCGGATGGTGTTTGCCGTAGCAACGGAGGACTCTCTGCTCCTATATGATACCCAGCAAAGCATTCCATTTGGTCTCATCTCAAACATCCACTATCATCAGCTCAGTGATGTCACATGGTTAGTAAAACATGGGACTGTAGTTTTAGTGTGAATTATATTTTCTTTTATTTTAATCACAAAGAAAGTATTAGGTTTCATGGAAAGTAATCAGTAAGGTTTTCTTCCTGCATATGTAATGAAATCCAATCTTTGTTCTTTTTTATTATATGCCCGTTCTACACGGGACGTATTATGGTCCGTTAACTTTTCCTTGTAAACGTGATAACTTCAGTTTAACGTAACATAGGCTCATATAAGTTGGTGTGTATGATAGTACTAGCATGGATCCCAGGAAGCCTATTGATTTTGAGGTCCAAAGGTCAAGGTCACAGTGACATGTTTTCATCATACCCTTCTGAAGTCCTTGTAAACACAATATAACTTCACTTTAACTTAACCTAGGCTCATAATTTGGTGTGTATGATACTGGCATGGATCCCAAAGAGCCTATTTATTTTGGGGTCAAAAGGTCAAGTCGCTACCTTCCACTTTTCTTGCTTGACCAATAACTCCATTTTCTGTATTACAGGCAGGCGTATTATGTGCTAGCCCCATTTGATTTGCTTTTTTCTCCTACCCTAAATTTTGCTGGAGCATTTTGTATGCAAGAATGATCATGTAATCCTCCAATTAAATTGAATCATTCCTATGTTTGGAAATCCTTTACAGGTCATCCGATGGCAGGATATTAGCTGTCTCATCAACAGACGGCTACTGCTCCTTTGTGACCTTTGAACCTGATGAACTTGGGGTTCCATACGTCTCTCAACCGGTCCCTACCCCTTCTCCTGCTGCATCTGTTACTACAAAAGCTTCACCCTCACCTACTCCTGCACCTGCTGCTGCAGTATCTCAGGTATCCAATCAGAATGCAGGGATTTCAAAATCACCCAATCAGAATGCAGGGATTTCAAAACCAGCAAATCAGAATGCAGGGATTTCAAAATCACCCAATCAGAATACAGGGATTTCAAAGTCAACCAACATGGTCACTGAGACTTCAAAGTCACCAAACCAGACTGCAGGGATTTCAAAATCACCCAATCAGGCTGCAGGGATTTCAAAACCAGCAAATCAGCAACCGGTGTCTAATGGCACGACGCCTAATAACCCAGCCTCTACGAGTGTCAAATCTGTAGGAATGAATGGAGCGAAGGAACCCAAGAGGATCACACCAGTAATGATATCAGGACCACCTGGGTGAGTCAAGGATGAAAGAATTAGGGTTTTGGCTACCCACTCATTAGAAAGAACAGATTTTTCATAAATGTTTTGTGAGGCTTTCGCAAAAAAACTCTCTACACCCCAATGAAATGAAATCAAACTTTTCTATTTGGAAATCAGTATTTCAGTTTAATCTGTGTATAAGTGTATTACCAACTTCTACCTTGATACCCTATTTACTAATTATGGATTTTTTTTTCTTCTGCCATCTCCTGATTTTATTGGAGTACTTTTTTTTCACATCCTGATAATGTTTTATCCTTATTAGTAGAGTCTGTTTTTCACAGAAATAATCAGCTTTCAATTCAGTTATTATTTTCATACAATTTAAATTTTTTTTTGTACTTTATTTTTTTTCAGGTCAAAGCCACCACCAAGGAGAATCCAGTTGACTACATTGTCCTCTCCACCTTCCAACCAAACTGCAAACTCTTCATCCTCCTCTACAAATCAACCCTCAAAAGAAGATCATGCATCATCATCGTCATCATCCAGCGTCAAGACAACAACCATACCTAGCAACCAGCAGAATGATGTTCCATCTGTATCTGGTATAAACACTGTACCCAATGAAGACAGTGAAGCAGATGAAGACATCATTATACCAGATGAAGATGACGAAGATGACTACGATGATGATGAGGACAATGAAGACGTGGTTGATTTGACTGCAGAGAGTGACAGCGATGAAGCAGACGAGATGGAAGTCAAGGAAGACGGTCCTGCGGAGCAGGTCCAGATGCCTCCGAAGCCGATCGTCATGCCTCCAAAACCTGTGGCTCCTGCTCCAAGGAGGATAAACACCATAAAGCTCGTCTGACTGAAACAAAGCCGAGAATGTGTTGCGTGAACTCTTATCCCAGTGACTCCTGTGACGAAGCAACTTGACTTGCAAGACTAGTCGAAGACATAAAGGAGAGAACTGCAAGCCTTCTACTGCTTGTATTGCTTTGGTTCTTTTGTCTCAAGCCTCTAAAGGATCATTGTGTTTCAGTGTGGATTATTGTGACTTTGATCTGTTATATTCTCAAAGATTTATAACACTTGCTTTGTGATCCATGCAACCATTTGATAAATCACCCTCGTACACCTAAGAGAGAATTTGCTACAAGTATATGAAATCATGATTGGAAATGTGAATCTCTTCATATTGAAGTAGGTTTAAGAGTGCTCCTGTATGTACCATAGACGGAGGACATTTACCTTTGGATTTATTAACATAGCCTCAGTTTGATTGTACATGTAATGAAATGCAAAGGTCATTCTCCTTTGGAATAATTGATCATTTGTTTGAACTTGCACATCGTTTCAACATCAGGATGGTGTTACATGAAAGTCATCAGCACTGACAATATTATCAGCTCTGACAATTTCAGTGAAACTGTTGGTTTTGAGTAGTGGAAAAGCACTGATCTCAAATTATCCCTTTACTGTCAGGAGATTACAACTTGTCATTGTTGAAAACTTCATGAAATGGTGTCCTTATATTTGGCAAGAAAAAAGGCATGACTACCACATACCATGTAAACATGAATGGTGCTCCAATATAACCTAGCCTTTTGCTCGAACAGCCTTAAAATGGCAATTATCCACAACAAAGGACTTGAATATTTATGGCTTAAGGAAGGATTGTAATATTGGAAGCATAATTCATTTTTTTAAATATAAAGGAATTCCTGATTCAATTAGGGCCCCATATAACAAAGAGTTGCAATTGATCTGATCAGTTGTAACTCTATGGAAATCCATCAAATGTCAAAAAAAAATTCTGCGAAAAATTTGCACAATGCCCTTTGTGTATGCAAAGAGAAGCAAAGTGAATTTTCAAGAAAACAATGCAGGAATGTACATCATAGCTAGAAAATATTTTGAACATGCATAATAGATATTGACATTGCTGGCCGACCATAGTTGCAATTGATTGGATCAATCATAACTCTTTGTATGACGGGGCCCAGATTGTGGCTTATGAGAGCCCATTTTACTTGTCATACAGTGTATACAGGTAACTCTGCGTAAGTCAAATCTTTTGGGACCAGAGAATCTGTTTGACTTGGGGAAAATCGACTGAAAAGGTACAACACGTTTTCAATAATCCAGTAAAAAATTGCTTCGACTTGGGCAATAATTCAACTTATGGAAGGTCGACTTAGTCAGTTACCTGTATAATTCTCATCAGAATGACAAAGTATTTAATAAATTTATGGAAAGAATGGTCTTTCCTATCAGCCCTTAACCCTATGTAGGCCGGGGGGCCTCGGAGGCCCCCCCTCAACGAATCACGCGATATTTTTTGCCGACTTTTTACTTTCAAGTCGTGCGCAACTTTTGAGACCAATTTTGCGTCACCCGGGTACGTAGTTCTGAAATTACGCAACATTATGTAAAGTGCATGTTAGACCAAAAATTGCTCAAAAACATGATTTTGTGTACAAAGTCAATGCAAATTGTCTTTTCAATCAAAATTCATAAATGTGTGATTATATTTAGTTTTGCTGGTCTAGATAGGGTTAAAGGATTGTTTCACATCCTCATCCAATCTATCTGTGTCACAAAATTAAACTGGTTCCTGATTTATAAAGACTATATGTAGATGCACTCTGTTCTTTGAAATAGTACTTGGTAATTTTACAACATTTTCTTATCTAATCTGTGACAACCTACATTGTTATGTACAGAGAGGGAGAAGAGGACGCAGTCATATACAAGAAAACACATTGTAAATACGGTTTTATTTATTTCTAAAAAGGACAGCGTTGTCCTGTAGAGAATATTTACAAGTAAAAAAAGTTACATTCATTTGTTAATGTAGCAATGCTTACGGTACCTATGTACATTTAGATGGTATTAAAAAATTTAGATGACATGAAATCATGAAAGATGTATAAAAAAGAGTTGATTGGTGATTCAGATGTAGTCAATATTTAAATATTCTAATCTACAAGTACAAACATTTTACATTTCAGTATAAAAATACGTAACAGAAAATACAGAATGATGCGTTTGAATTACAAAGCAATCTCGCAGAAATTTTTATCATGTAGAGGTCGTCTGAGATTTCCTACTGTACTAATAAATGCATGTAAATTCAAAAGGCATTTATATTTCATACTCTAATTGGAATGGATTTTATTCAATACAAGAAATAATAACTAAATGTATCGAAGATCTGTAAAAGGTTCTGCCTTAACACAGCTAATGTAAATATCAGTGTTTAATAGATGAAATTAGAAAAGTAATAAATATGCCAAGTCTTTTCTAGAATTCAAGAATGTTCTCTGTGATTGTTTATCAGCATGGAATGATAACATTTGTAATTCTCACGTACCTTTTTTTTCTTGGTTGATATCTCACCGATAAATGATTACAATGGCTGCTATCATTAAAGGGAAATCTTACCTTGGAATGACTTATAATGTGAGAGCATAAAAAAGTTGAAAAAAGGATTGTCAAAGTTTGAAAGGAAAAAGAAAATTATGACTGTTTGCAGACTGAGATCATTAAAAAAATTCATAAAAGATCAAATATCCTGAGGAAGTTTTGAAAATATGGCATTCCAGTATTTTGTGTTCTAGATCAAATGGAGGAGTGGGGCAGTGGGCCTTGCCAAACACCACAATGACATCACCAATGTTATACCGGTAGTTATTCATAACTTTATCAGTCCTACTTTTGTTCAAACTTTCACCTAAACATTTTCGCTTCCTTCAATCTTAATTTGGGTCAGAATTCCCTTAAATAATTCAAGATTACAAAACATATTCTGAACTTCAGCTGTAGTAAACATATGGTAATTCTATACTACAATACTGGGAAACCAAATGTTCAAACTTTTGTTTACTTTGTGAAGAATGTTAAGGTAATTATTACCAGTAACACTTTGATGAATGCAAAGCAGAGACTGAAATTTGACACTTTAATAAATGATACCATGTCTTGAGTGGAGGCTAGACTTCTTACCCTACAATGTGTGTACATGGTTGAATCTAGTCTCACTTCTTCAGACTCTGCAATGTGAAATTTCATATTTTATCTAAGAGATAAAATGTGATCTCAAAATACCACCCCTGGAGTTTCTAATGAAGTTTATGACTTTTGATTGTCAATCAGTGAACAATTAAAGAATTGCAATGAATAAATAGGCAAAAATTAGACTTAAACTGAAACAAATTGGAACAAATATCCCTGAGAAATCTGCCCCATAACAAAAGGAATTAATATCAATAGGGCCAAACAGGATGTGAGCTCAATAGCATAATAGACTTGGTCATAAAAATTCAATGAATATAAAACATCGATGGCTTAACTAAATAATAGAGGCATTTTGAAGGGAACAGGAATTAGTATCATTTAGGTAACATAATTTGGCTTTCATCCAATTCGACCAAAGCTGTGCAGAGATGAGAAGATTTACGCAACAAAAAACTACAAGAATACTCTTTATGATTCTTATCGGAAAAATGTCACATACGCACTGACTAATCAAACTTTGAAACAAATACATGTACCTCACACATGTTAATCACACACAACGAGCAAGTTTTAAACTTAGTTACATGTCCCACATAACATTTACAAAACAAAAGAATGAAGCACTCTGCATTGAAGCGGCCATCTTGGATTGTCACACAATAGTGATTTCTCTTCATTCAGAAGGATGTTGCTAGGAGTTGAGGTGCTGGTTTCCAGTCGTTAAGGCTGATAACAGAATCTACTTCAGTGTCATATTTCCTTCTCCTTTCCTTCACATTGAAAGGCTCACTGAAAAACAAATAGATAACATAATGATAAAATACAAAGAGAAACACATATTCAAACATCAAATGACACTTCTGATATACTGTTCTTTTCTCTAAAGTTCTTACTTTACTTTTATAGGTAAGATTCTAGATTTCTTTAAACAAATATATATTTTTTTATTTAATATGTCAGGAAATTGTTTTATCCCATTGCAGTTTTTTTTTTCATTTTTAATCTCACTTAGTACAGTACAGGGTAAACTGTAAAGATTCAATAGAGACTTGACAAATAATATTCACATGCAAGTGATTGAAATGGTTAAAGCTATTTCCTGATTATTTATTTAAGATAAGATAAGATATTTTATTCGTTTTGATTCTATGACATTATGACTCGAGGAAACAAAACTCACCAGTATTCTGTAGGAAGCTCTTGAAGTGGAACGAATGTGTCCGGTTTTAATTTGATAGTACCTCTGTAAACAAAAGAAAGGTTGGTAAATAAGTTAACTCTTTTTCACACCAGTTTAGCTTTGATGCCACCAGGTACCTGATCAAAGTAAAATATCTGTTTTTGGTTTTTTACTTACTTAAAGGTCAAGTCCACCCGAGAAAAATGTTGATTTGAATCAATAGAGAAAAATCAGACAAGCACAATGCTGAAAATTTTATCAAAATCGGATGTAAAATAAGAAAGTTATGACATTTCAAACTTTCGCTTGTTTTCAACAAAAGAGTTATATGAACGAGCCAGTTACATCCAAAATGAGAGAGTCGATGATGTCACTCACTCACTATTTCTTTTGTTTTTTATTGTTTGAATTATACAATATTTCAATTTTTACGAATTTGACGATTAGGACCTCCTTGCCTTAAGCACAATATGTTAGAATAATGGAATTCCATGTGTGCAGGGAGGAATGAAACTTCATTTCACATGACAATGACAAGAAAATAAAAATATTTCATGTAATAAAATACAAAAAAAATAGTGAGTGAGTGATGTCATCAACCCTCTCATTTTTATATAACTGGCTCGTTCATATAACTATTTTGTTGAAAATAAGCGAAACTTTAAAATGCCATAACTTTCTTATTTTACATCCGATTTTTAAGAAATTTTTAGTGTTATGCTTGCTGAATTTTTCTCTTTTTATTTAAATCAAGTGTTTGTTGGGGTGGACTTGTCCTTTAAGCATTGCATTGACTGAAAATGTTAGAACACTATCTTTGCACTTAAATTTGTTGATATCTTATCACAGTAAATTTGTAAGATAGGTACTTGAATGGCCCTTTTTAAGAAAAATAAAAAGATTACTGAGAGGGCACTATAAAAAATTAAAGTACAATTTCCAAAAAAAGAATCAAGGAATTGAAAAAAGAATTTGTAGATTGGAATGTCAGCATAATTCATATTTTAAAAATGACCATCTGATCATGTTTTATTTCATGGTCAGCACCTCCCCCCCCTTTCAAACCCATTCCGTGCCCTTTAGCAATATGTACATTCTAGCATTTAAAACAGTGAGGTTACATAAAATGATGTCAATCCTAATAAGCCAGTTCGTAGTTCCTTTCTGCGCATGATCAAAAAATTCTACGCATGATCAGAAGAAGGTTATTTGTACTAAAGTGACATGGTGCTTTAAAATCTAATGAGATAAGCACCAACTTTGATGTCTTGATTATTCATATATTCTTTTGAATTGTCATTTTCATTTACATCCACAAAACACAACAATGCTTCCACGAACGACTGGGTTTTCACAGTTTGCAAAGTACATTGTGCAACATGCTAAGATATGCATTTAAAGTAGGAATGCAACAAATGCCTTCATTAAGTGTACATTTGTGTGATATTCTAGTCACCTGGTCTATTCAATTTCTTCATCCTGCTATGTAAGGCAAGCTTACGTAATATCTTGCTTTGAAATCTGCCTATCATGATGAAAGAAATGAAAGGTCATTTGACCAAAATTGTCCATGAAGTAACTACGAACTGGTCTATAGAGACTTACCCGAACGTTACAACTGGTCTGGTAGAACCATAATGATGGAAGTTTGGAGAATATTCTGGGGCTTGGTAGCTCTTATCACCACCAGAAGCAGCAGGAAACTCACCTCTTCTCTCCCATACTGAATTCACTGCAAGAAACAAACAAATAGAAACAAAGTGTGAATAAGATTGGAGAAGTTTCCCTAACGCCTCTGTTTTCGATGCACATTTTAAATCTTATTTGAATTGAAAATGAATGGTGAATAGACAATATGTTTTACATATACAATGCCTTGTTATTGAAGATTAATTGGATGAATTAATAGTGAAGTCTTTTCATTCTATTGCCAACTTGTACACTTACCCAACATGAAATAGATGTTTTACATCCATAGGTGGCAGAAACGGGGGGGACAGGTCCTCCCCCCCTAAATTTTTAGTTGATCACCTTTTTGTTTTTTTTTTTTGGCTTTTCAATTATGTTTCCTGCGCCCCCTAAATTCCAGTTTTTGTTTCCTGCGTCCCCCTAAATTCCGGTGAACCCCCCTAAAATGTTTTTCGTCCCCCTTAAAATTTAGGTTGATAACCTTTTCTTTGTGTCCATCATAATTTCAGGTGGACCCCCCTTATTAAATTTTTGGCCTACGCTGCCAATGGTTACATCTATATCTGCGATGAAGTATTGATTCTTAAAAAGGAAATGAGTGATTTTTTTTTAGCTTTGTTGATTGCAAGATCTTCAAATGAATACACTCTGATTATACTTTTTTCTAATTTTGAATTACAAATGAATGACGAGAAATTCCCCACTGCCTAGGATCTTGCAAGAAGTGAAAAAAAACATGAATGGGAGATGAAGGCCACATAATTCAAATCAATAGTGATATGGGTTGAGTAACGGTTATTCAATTAAGAAAATTGATGTAACCTTTAATTTAACACCCCCCACCTCCCTTACCATTCCCCCATCAAAATACCCTGGCTCTGCCCCTCCTTTTTTTAAGATATATTAGAAATTCCTTATTTTTTACTTCTCCCATTGAAAAAAAAATGACCATGGATTAAGCAGGGAATTGTTCTTGCTAACAATGCTTTGGATCATGTTACTTTATCCGAATAGCTGTACTTAATAGAAGTCTTACATTTTCTATTCTTGCCTAGCATCATAGAATGAGTTATTTCTGCTGTTGATGTCGTACTGGCTAGGTGCTTTACTTTATCGCTCTTCACAAACTTGCATCTCCTTCCTATATGATAGCCTTCAGGGTATGCCGTCCATTCTGTTGTTGTTGTCACAGAAGAATTTTTACCTGGATGGAAGAGGAAAAAGTTATAAAGTAAACTGACAATTTCAAAATGTCTTTAAAAAATTAATTAAAAAAATGAGACTTGATAGAGAGTAACCTGAAGGAGTTGAAAATTAGACTGGACACTTTGAAGAATGTGTTCCCAGCTTGAATTGCAGGGCACGTAATGGCTGGTTTGCTAAATTGAAAAGCCAGATAAATTAGGCTACATTTTTGTAGAGTGCTTAAATATTTCTATAAAATAATGAAGAGGTTAGGTTCTATTTGAAATGAGCAAACTGGCATCCATATACCATCAAATGATTAAAAATATAAATATAAACACATTATTATGACTTAACCTCACCTAAAAATGAAAAGGTAAAGTAAAATTGGAACCAGGGAAAAAAATACATGGGGGCTCGGGGCGATTTTGCCCCCGAAATGCCCTAAAGAGCCCTGGAAAACTAAAATGGAGCCCCTGAAATTCATATAGGGTCCAATGTAAACTTTAACACAAATTAGGATATTTGGGCTAGTGAGCTCAAAAATAGCCCCGGAAAATAAATTATTAATTTTTTCCCTGATTGGAACATCATACGTCACATCTAATTGCACTAAATTATCATGATATGGAATCATTTATAATAAAAATCTACTTGACTATAAAAGTGTATATATCGTTACTAATGACAAGTTTTTTTTTACCTGGAAAGCAGCGTAACTTTGGCAATGTAACTTCCTCTGGATACTCTCCTGTATAGGTCTTAGGAGGAGGAATAAATCTTGCTCTAGATGACCAATCAAGACCATGACTGTTGGGTTTAAAAGGGGCAATAGTGATTAAACAATTGATTTACATATAGGTGAATGAAAATGTGTATAAAAGCCAAAGGCCCGTATTCTAATGTCGGGTTTAACTTAAACTCAGGTTTAAAGTTGTGGTTTAAGTATGGCAAGCCAATTGTTACAAAAATCACTAACAGTAGAGATGTCATACTTCAGCTCATTTGGCTCTCAAATCATTCATAATTGTCTAGGAAGTATAAAAAGATTATTGGCTTCACCATCGATGAATCAGGAAAGAGCACAGTAAACATAAGAAACACACAACTTAATAACAAATTTTATACTTTTGGCTTCCCATACTTAAACCACAACTTTAAACCCGAGTTTAACTTAAACCCGACTTCAGTATACGGGCCAATTTATCTTAATAAATCTGATTTGTATGCACAAATAGATCATGGAGCTATTTTAGCTCTATGAATAGATGATGAATTCCATACATGTATATATATAAATGAATACATAAATGAAAAAATAAATGTATGAGCCAATTTAAAATAGTTAAGTTATCAATCAATTATTGAAATAGTGTAAGCAATAGATGAAATATTGGTGTATTAATTTCACCAATTTTGGTTAGAAAAAATAATGAAATGGTATTATCAAAGATAATTTGCTATTCAGAGTTGAAAGAAATGACACCTTATTTATCAAAAAAGGAAAAGGGGACTGATTATGTATTGTGAAATTTCATTCAATTTTTTTTCTTTTATTTACCGGTACTGTATATATTTATTATATAATCCAAGAACACATTACAATACTTACAAGTGATCAGAATAAAAGAAACTAACACAGTAACAATATTTAAACAAAAAGGGCAGTACTTTTTGGTCGATATCTTAGTTTGCTTATTTTCTGTACCTATTTTAAAATTGAATTTGTTTTGTGCTTCTGACAAGCTACATAGTATTTATTCTGTTTGATTGTTAGCTTTCCATTCTGGCTATTATTGGTAAAAAAAAAATTAAGAACTACTCCATGAGATTACTTAATTTCAGAATATCCCAGTCATGGGAGCTCATTCAGCTCAGACCATGCAGTTTATCTGAAAATAATGAGAATATTTTCTACTTACTCTGTATATTTGACCTCTTGTTTTGTTACATGTGGATGCCAATCAGGTTGATCTCCATAGCCTGGGTTTATGTATCTTCTTCCTCTCACTTCGTCCTCTTCATAACCTCTACGTTCATTGAAATGTCTTCTTTCTCTCTCTGCATGATGAAAGATTTATAAAAAAAAAAAGTTGTATATCTGAAAGTATGAACCAAATAATATGATCAGAAAATATATCAACTTGATACTTAAGAAGTTGATAAAGGTATTTCATTGTAAACAATTATTGCCTTTCATTTACATATGTTTTTTTTCTGTTGACTGTCTCAAGTTTAAAGTCTTGACAAATTTTTCTTCATCAAAATAATCATAAAACAAAAACCAAATTTCTACCCATTGAGGACGATAGAGAGGGGCTGAGAGAGCAACTTCACTAAAGAAAAAAGCTCAGTGAGCCTCGAGTCTCATTTCATGTGCAACTGCTACAACTTATTTATATTTAGACTTGAATTGAAAAGGGATCATTAAGTACCGTTACTACCATAAATATTCATAAAAAGGTGTATTCAGTGCAATCAAATAAAATATGACAAAATGTTCATCTTTTGCCAGGCATTTGAATATTCATGGACCCTGGCAGCCATGGGGGCATAGTCTGGGGCTCTGTGTCTGTGAGTCACAGACAGAGCCCCAGACTTTGCCCCCACAGTGTGAGATAGAAAATAGAGATCGAAGGTCTATCATTATTCATGGTATGATAGATCTAGATCTATGCTATTATAATCAGTTTAAAAAATACATACCACGACGTCCGACTTTTCCAACTTCAGTTGTGACATGAACTGCCATGTCCAAGACCAAGGCTGCTTCTTCAAGTTTTAGTAAAACTAAAAGGCAAGCACCCTCAAAATCTCATTAGCACAGTGGGCGTTAGGCTGACCTTGGCGTCCCACGAAAACCTAGGCCGGCAGGCCAGGCTCAAAGTCTGATCGTGAACCGCTGACAGAAAAAATCTCTTCCGTGCTTCAACCGAGGAAACTAATGACAATTTCACAAGTTTTCTCACAAAAATAGCAGGTTCCAATTTAGCATCCAATATTTTCCAATAGATAAAAGAATATTTGGATGATCCCTTTGATGATTCATGTGATATTTTGCCTAATGTAATGAAGGTAACAATATTGTTTACTTCAGTCGCGAGAGCACGGGTTTGCGGTCAGTGCACGTAAAACCAATGAGCGTTTACTGTTGCTACGCGATAGGCAAACAACGGGGTAAAGGACCTGTTGCTTGGCATGGGGAGCTCGCTCGCGAGTGGGAATGATAATTGATTGATTGATTGATTGGTATAAGCATGGACCTATTCGTAATAGGTTTCGAGGTCCACGCGGTGTTGATCCCCGATCCCCTCTCAAGGTTTTCTCTTAAAAGGTTTAAGAGGTGGGACGGGCGGGTCATCTTTAATAACTTGTTAATGGGGAAAGATTGAAGATATTTGTGATCCTAGAAATTAAGCCCTGCCACGAATCAGATGATGATGATGATACTGATGATGATGATGATACTGATACGATGATGATGATGTTTGTTTGACCAGTGATGAAATAACTTTAAGTAGGAACTATAATGTCCTTTGGGCCATCGGTCGATGGGTCTTTAAATTTTCTTGTCTTTAATGTAATTTCTTGTATTCCTTGTGCCAGAAATAAAATAAACATTGGTATTAATATGGGGTGCAATATGTCACATTTGAGTTTAAGACCATTCTAGGACCATACTGTCAAAAATGTTAAACAATTTCCCATCATTTATATATAATTGTCTATAATAGGCCTATACAGTGAGTCCCAGAAAAAACGAAACCGAGATTTAGCGATGATTTATCATTACTTAATCATTAATAAAATAGACAATTTATTGACCTACCAATGTAAAGCTTAGAATCTCCTCTTTTATCTGATATTACTTAGATTATTCCTCAATCACGCATGAGTGAGCAAAAACAATTTGAAGAAAGGATACCAAAAATTTATTTGGCGGGGGGTATCTGAATTTCAAAAAGAAAACCACATGCCTAAAAAGTTCAATATCTGCTCTTTTATTTGATACCTTAATCGCAGAAAATGGTCAAGAAGTTAGAAAGTTATGCTCCTCCGGGCTCCCTCAAAACAATGCTTGTATTTCCATAATTTAATCAAATAAACATGTTTTCACCGATTTTCCACAGAAGCTATCGCACGGTTTACAAAAGACTCAATGCATGGTTGATCGTCAACAAAACGGAGTGTCGAGTGAGTTTAAACGCTAACCGGTAAAACCTCTTCATTTTCCCTGGGGGGGGGGCCACTTCCATTCACGAGTGGATACCATGCGCGACCATGGGGTCTCAAAAAGCACCCTAAACACGTAATTTCCATATTCTGAATATGCACCCCTTAACAAGTATTGGGGTGTGAAACCCTACCCTTAACAAGTATTGGAAACAAAATGATACTCTTGGCAAATATTCCCTAAAAATGAACCCCTAAACAAGTACAGGAATGTTTTATTGTTACGGGTCGTTCGGTCGTCGGCTTGACCTTATTTGGATTGGTATACGACCCCACCTTCTACACCTCGCGCAAATTGGACTCTAAACACGAAGTGTTGGGGCAAAAAGGACATCCTTTATAAAACATTTTAATTTGTTTTATCATCCCCGCAAATTAGACCCTAAACACGTAATTACCCTAGCGAAATAGATACCCTTTTTTTCATTATTTTTGTGTTTTTGACACCCTTATCACGTTACGTACGTAACGTGATAAGTGTTTTTTTGGTCGCGCATGGTATCCACTCCTCAATGTAAGTGCCCCCCCCCCCTGGGTTCATTTTATGAAATTATTGAAATTCAAGCCTTATTTGAAATAGCCAGAACTTCGTTATTTCTCGACCATTTTCTGTAATTGACGTATCAAATTAAAGGGCAGATATTGAACTTTTTAAAAATGAGGTTTAGTTTTGAAACTCAGATACAGCCCGCCAAGTGACTTTTTGGTATCCCCTCTTCAAATTGTTTTTGCTCACTCATGCGTGAATAAAAAAACAATCTAAGTAATATCAGATGAAAGAAGAGATTCTAAGCTTTACATTGGTAGGTCATTTGTCTATTTTATTAATGATTAAGGTATGATAAATCATCGCTAAATCTCGGTTTCGTTTTTTCTGGGACGCACTGTATATACCAATCTTAAACAAATACATAATTATAGCCGCTACCAAATCACAGTCTTCCACAGGGGCGGTGGAATATATTTTCGTTTTGGGGGCAAAGACCCAAAATAATTAAAGGTCAAGTCCACCTCAGAATTTTTTTTTTTAACAAGTGCACACCTAGTTAGCAATAATGCATATAGCATTTCCATTTATTTGAAAGCAGGATAAAAGAGCATTATAGATTAAATGCCATGCTCATGGGTGCCACGGCCAGGATCGAACCCTGGACTTTCCATGTATAGCCAGGCGCCTTAGACCACTCGGCCACGGCACCTTTAAAATATTTTTTTGTATTGAGTAGTTTTTATTGACAACTTCAATTCATATACAAAATGAAATATATATAACAAATAGAACTTTGAAACATAAATATTTTCATGAATGTTACAATAAAACACAATGTCAGACATCTTCCAGTAGATAATTATAAATAACATTGATGATAATTATATGCATCAAGAAGAAACTTATACAGAAAATTCCAACATATTGATTTTTTTCCAGTGTCAAATAAAAAACATAAGAGAAATCTTCCAAATACAAAAATAAATAAATAAATCATTAATAAAACCTAAACGAATTGAAGCCATCAGCATATATATTTTTAACCCATCACCTCGGCCTCTTCACCCAAATAAATTCAAACACAAACCTGGGACACAAACTCAGCCCTTGTCATTACCCCCCCCCCCCCCACACACACACACACACACACCATCCCTTAAACACCCCCATCCCCTATCCGGTACATGGTCTAATATTTAAGTTTTCCCATTTAGAGAAACAATAAAAAGAGCACTTTTGGACGGGCTGCGGACTGACTGCGTGGGCAGCATGCAGTACAGTGCAGTGCGCGCGATTGCTCCTGTTATTTATTGTGCGAAATTGCATATAAACAATGGCCACCGACAGGAAGGCATCCTCTCTCAACCGTGTTTGGGTCATCATACACCGCAATGATTTGTCATGTGAGTATTTTTGTCAACTCTCGATGTTTCATAGTGAGTTTGAATTTTGTTGATGAAGTTTGGAAGTGATTTTTGGTGAGATAAATGATGTAATACGAGCGTAATTACTGCCAGACGTCTGCAGTGTTGAGTAACATAATGTGGCCAGCCCCACGCGTTCGCTTTGATGTAGGTATGTTGCAAAAAAAAAATAGATCTCAGAAATAAGGTGTTTTCTTCATGGCATCATTTAGAGCTCATCAAGACCTTTAATTTAACACCTCATTTTTATCTCAATAGCTCCAGAAATAAGAAAGTTATTGCAGTTTTAAGGTCATATAAATCGCCTATTCAATTCTTATGTATTTCTTTGTTTTTTAAGCCAAAAGTTGTGATCTTAACTGGGACCAAGGACAGGTGCACTAATAATAGAAAACAGCAGTGCGCATGCATTTGCATATGGAAGTGCCCCAAAACACTCCCCTAAGCAACAGACGCCGCCGAAACAGGGACTTAAAAAACATCTTTAGCGTCAGTAGATTTCATTCAAATTTCACCACAATAGTACATTTTAGAGTGGTATGATACCTGTAAATGTGAATAGCAAGAGGTTGAAAGCAAGGCCAAAGTTTCAGTAGCACACAGAGTCGCAAGATTACCAAGTGAGAATTTTTTCAAGTATATATAGCTGCCATAAACATTCAACTACGTAAAAACAATGATGCAATGGGGAATAACTTTTCCTTGGACATACAAAAACAATACAAAGCAATGCCTCCACAGTCGCCCTGCAATTCTAGCCAGCACACTCAATGCCTCATTCAGAATGCACCTAGAGGGCGCTTTTGCAACATACCTATTTGATGTTGGCTGATGTCATCGCATATTACAAATTATATTTATGAAAGCTTAGTCATGTTCACTCATTCAATGAACAAGGTTATAATATAACCTTGTTCTCAGTTATATCTCCATGTGTGGCAAAATAAGGGTGGCAATGTTTGGCTTATTTTCTCTTTTTCTTTGGGGCAAATGCTTGATTTTTTTACACTGACAGTTTTCATTACACCTATTATTTATACAACTTGACTCTTATTTAAATTTGATACTTTAAATCATTTTTTTCTTAATTAAAAATAGAGATCAAAAAATGAAAATTTTCTTGCTATATTACTTTCCACCAATAGTGGGCGTACACAAAATATGCCCAAAAGTCAAGTTTTTGAGCGCTCTGGTGAATACAAAAATTATTCCCAAGTTACTAATGAAAAATAAATTGAAACTGTATGAAAATTAGTAATTTTGTAATTTTGGTCACAAAAGTGATATTTTAATGATTTTTTGAAGTGTGTGCTCTGTACAACATTGGCATACCATAGTCCTACCTGTAGATTCACCACAGGCAGGATGGTAGCAGTGAACAAGTGGTCATGTTGCTTAATTATGACAGTGAAATGCAATGTATTCTAGATATTTTGTGACTGTAATTTGAACTTGGCAGGGGTGGGGAAAATAATGGAGAGCAGATAATAAAATAGGTTCTGAGATCTGATAAAGGGGAAGGGCTAGTAAAAAAAAAAGCAAAAGTAAACCCACAGTTGCACTAAAAATCGCAGACAAATTCCTCTGATGCTTTATGGAAGGCATGTTATTGACTCTATGGTTAGAACTAAAGACATTAAAGGTCAAGTAATGAAGGAGAATTAATTATTAGACTGATTTTGCCTCTTTACACACATGGATGAGTCATGACCAAAATGTTCAGTTCTTATGGTTTAGGTTCAAGCTGTGTTTCACTTTCAGTTTCCTCATTTTACTGACATGCAATTCTGCTGAAATGCCGATTTTCAGCTTGAGCCAAGTCAAGTTACTACATGTAGTACCTTCAATGTTTCTTTTTCATGACTTTTAAACTTTTTTTGTAAATAGCTGAGATAGAAGACAAATCAAAATCTGTTCCACGGTGTGTGATTCTACCTCAAGAGAGCCCCACCCCAGAGATTCAAGATATCTTCAGGGTTAGTCTTGCATTACAAGATGAAAACTTGGTTATGAAGGTAAGAAAGGTCCATCAGGGCCTGGCTTCAAATTACTAATCTCTTGCAAATTAAGTTGCAAATCTGTCAGTCCACATGTCTCCGAAATACGGAAATCATGATGAAATTTTTTCTTTGAAGGTAATGATAGAAAGTTCAACAGGTTTCAGATTTTTAAAGAGAAATGCCAGTAGTTGCAGTAAACACTGATTTCATGAGAAAGTCTGTAAAACCAGGCTTGATTGTCAGTATATCATCAAGGATCTAGATCTGGTACAGTCACATAAACTGAACTTTGTGAAATCTTGAAATCTACACTGAAATATATTCACACTGAAGATCACCAACACAGATAAGCGCACGTGGGACAGTGTATTATTACTGCTTTGAATGTCGTGCCCGACGCTTGACCTAAATCCTGCGCTTACTAGTATTTGCTAATTTCTCAGCAATTTTTTTCTAGAATCCTTTGGCACATATTTTTTTATTTATACAAACAGACACTTTGGTGGTCATTTCATTGGATTCTGTACGAACTCATTTTGATATCGTTACCAGAACTGGCATTTACCTTTAAAGTGAATTTTTTTCAAAATTTTTCAAGTTTAATTCATGTATTTGTTGTGTGTCTCTACAATGTGAAGTGCATCCTGGGGTTGCATTAAGATGTGATGGTTAGACAATCTCTCAAAATGTATTTATTTTAGAGGTAAAAAAATATTGAGACTTAGAAAAATGGATGCAGATTTCATAAGTGATTACATTTTTATGTGTAATAGTACATGTATGAAGCAAGTTATTGGGATTTACTTGGAAGCCTCTGCTCTGAGAGAAATTTATATCTTTAAGTGGTGTAGATCTCTCTCAGTATATTGATTTCTATTAATGGTTGAGAGCCATTCCAGTCTTTAATTGTAATTTTATTTAAATAACCAATTTTCAACAATCTTTTACATCCTAGTGCTTCGATCAATCATCTACATTATTTATAATAATTTGATTGTTTTTTCTTTACAGATTTGTAGCAATTTTGGTTCATTAACGTTAATCTCAATGAATAGATTTGGATTAATTATTGAACATTAGAGCATATAAGGCCCAGTGGATTAGTCTCCGGACTCTGAAACAGAGGGTCGTGGGTTCGAATCCCAACCATGGCGTAATTTCCTTCAGTAAGAAATTGATCCACAATGTGCTGCACTCAACCACGGTGAGGTAAATGGGTACCTGGCAGGAATATATTCCTTGAAATGCAGCGCGCGTAACAGCTGCACTGCTAAAGCCAGGGTAATTATGCTGCATATACTGTAGAGTGCTTAGAGACTTCTGACAAAGTAAGTTTTAAGTGCTATATAAGCAAGTATAATTATAATCAGTTTAATGGTTTTTTATAACAAGGCGAATTCTGTTTATTTACAGCTGCGTAACAACCGTGGTTCTCTCATTCCAATCAATGGATTCATCACACCAAATTCAAAGTTTCAGTAAGTATTTTACTTTTCATGTTTGTAAAGCTATATGCACCATAAGAATACTTTGGGTTTACATCAGATTATTGAAATTGCAGTACACATACCATGTGAAAATCAACATTATTTACATGTTATCAAACATGATCTCTAGCTGGACAGTAATGCACTGTGCTAATCAATTATATTTACCGGTAATTCTTTTTGTTAACAGTTTTTGAATATTTTTTATTTATCTAGAATGTGTGATGGCACTATATTTCTTTCCAACATTTTCTATTTCTAACAATTTCTCCAACAGACCATATGTCCTTGAAGTTACAAGACGTTACCAGAATGGTATGTATTAATCTGATCTGATATATCTCTTTTTTTATCATAAGTTAAATCTATAATTCATATCATTAGTAAATCTATTATTCATTTGAACTGGTAGTGTGGTACGGTATATATCTGTGTACTTTGCTATTTTAGCCTATTAATACCCCGGTCACATTTGCTCTACGGAGACCGTAGGCGAGTTGAAAACAGCCGTTTTAACATTGTTTGTACCAGCTACATATCGGTGGAATGATATGAAATTAATCAAACGTCTGTTTTCGACTCACCGTACGGCTGCTGTAGAGCAAATTTGACCAAGGTATAAGCCTATTTTCATTTCAAACTCAAACTGGATTGTCTACATGTATGTCATCATAGCAGAACTTTAAATTATTCTATATTAATATAGAATAATTTGCAGTATCAATATTATTGTATCATGTCCATGATGAGTAATACAAACTTCTTCCATCACATTACTTTTGCTGACAGTAAATTGGAAATTTTATGTGAAAGGAATTCAAAAATTTAATTGGAAGTAATTATTGAGAAAAATGAATATACATTTTAAAAGCCTAATTCTCCTCTAATGAGTTGTAAATATGCATGGAATTTGATTCACAACTCTGTGTGTAAGTAATGTATGTAACAGTGAAAACATGAATGTGTGTCAGTCTGAGCCTTCAATGAGTGAATGCCTAATAAATAGTAAATTTTGAAAAATCAAAATCAGTGAACGCATCAATATGAAATCAAATTTCTGTATTGTTTCCCCAAACAGTAAAGCCCATGAAGCGATCAGTGAAGATAAATGGTTACAATGATATTATCAAGCAAAGGCTGCAGCAGATTGTTAAGAGAGTGAGTATCAAGTCCAAGAGCATTCCATTACTTTAGTTTCATTGCTTTTCTTTTGATAGAGCTTTAACCTTTTTTTTAAGAGTATTTTTCATTAATTGGCCCCAATATGGGTTTTTTTTTTCAAGAGTACCATATATTCAGCAAGTATACAGTGCAGCAATTGATGTTATTAACGATTCACTGTTTAATCTGCATTGTCTAGGTGTTCAACTGCACCCCTTACGTAGCCACGCTTTTCAAGTTGAACAACAGTGGCAGTCAGCAACCTTTGAGCATGGTTTACACTCGAATTTACACTCGAGTCCAGAACAACTGTGACCAAGCCAGAACAATAGTTATGCTCAAAGATTGCTGACTGGGTCTGTACCATCAACTAAATGTATCAATATATTTCTTTTTACAGATTGACAAGTTAGAGCAAGCTGTCCCTGAAATGAAAACCAAAAGGGAAGCCACCATTGCAAAGGTAATCCAGACTTTTCTATTACCTCATTAAAGGGGAAGTTCACCCTGACAAAAAGTTTATTGTAAAAATAGCAGAAAAAATAATAAAAAATATTGCCGAAGGTTTGAGAAAAATTCATCAAATAACTAAAAAGTTATTAGAATTTCAATTATTTGATTTGTGACGTCATATGCGAGCAGCATTCCTACATAGCGAATGGTAAAAAATCAATGAAATGTCATTTTCTCAGAAAATTGAAAATGGTTTTCACTGTAACTTTTGTATGTCAATAGACAAATTATTTCACACCCGATCATGAAAAGAAAACAAAATTAAGTTATCAGGAACCATACAAAATTTGAAATTCATACATTATAACACATGGGGCAGCTGCTCGTTTATGACGTCACAAATCCTAAATTTGGAACTCTAATAACTTTCTTACCCCTTAGCGGATTTTCCTCAAACCTTCACCAATATTTTTTACTATTTTTTCTGCTATTTTTACAACAAAGTTTTCTTCAGGGTGAACTACCCCTTTAAAGGAAACCAAAACCTAAGAAGAGAAGTAATCTTATTGGAAAGAGTAATATGAGAGGAACAATTTTAAAAAAGTTCCATCAAAATCGGTTATGAAATAAGCAAGTTATGGGAGTTTGAAAACTCTTGTTGTACTTTCTATGGGCATCCTCAAATTGGCAAACATGCTTCAAAATGGCTGATTTTGTGGACAACTCTCCATTTGTTTTGTACACAAATTTTCAGATTTTCCTCATTATCTTTCAAATTGCATCTTGCTTCTTTCTGAGCACAACATATGTCATGGGAAAATAAAATCCACACCATATATGTCAAGGTCAGGAGGAGATATTGTGAAATATGTAAAATAAAGGGGAAAATCTGAAAATATGTACAAAACAAATGGAGAGTTGTCCACAAAATCAGCCATTTTGAAGCTTGTTTGCCAATTTGAGGATCCACATAGTAAGTATAACAATACTTTTTTAATCGTCCATAACTTGCTTATTTCATAACCGATTTTGATGAAACTTTTTGTAAATTGTTCCTCTCATTTTACTCTTTCTAATAAGATTGCTTCTCTTCTTGGGTTTTGGGTCCTTTCTCACAGCCTTTAATAAATCTCAAATGAAAAACAAAATGTAGTCTGTTTAATTTGATAAAGATTTGGAATCTAATTTCATTTCCAAGTTCAATCTTTGAATATCTAGACTAGGTGTCAAGAATCCCTTGAATTCCAATCCCATCTAATCTGGTAACAGCTATAATCTTGTGTATTATGTAAATATATGACCAAGGAAGATTCAATCCAATGTGCTTTTAGTTAGTGACCACCTGTCGTTTAAAAGACAAATGGTGTATTTCCCATGAATAGTTCCCCCCTCCCCTCAACCATTAGGGAACCTTCCATGCCTTGACAATGTGCTCTTTTTTGTGTCGTCCAAGCCATATTTTTAATGTTATAATAATGTATGTTATGATTGTTGTGTTTATATTTTGTTGTTGTTGATTAAATTAAAATAAATTGAAATTAATGGACAGTATTTAATATACAGGTGTACCCTATCTGGTTCAAAATCAACGAATGACTTTTAATTTCATTTGTATTTTAATATGTAGGGTATGACTGATTTGAATGTAAAGATGACATTCCTCAACACACGGATGCATGAAGCAGAGTCCACTAAATGGCAAGGCATGTTTAAAAAACATCCCCTTTGGTAGGATACGATTCGGTTTATTCTTGTTACGTTCTGCTGTTTATTCAAATCCTCCCTATTGAAAATATGAATTTCTATTGAAAATAGAGGGGGATAATTCATCCTGGTTGGTGTTTCATAAAACTGTTCGTAAGATAAGAACGACTCGAAGAACGACTGGTGATCCTTTCTTTTTGTAAATGGTATACACCACAGGCGATGGTTTAGCGCGTAAGAAAGGATCACCAGTCGTTCTTAAAGTCACTCTTAACTTACGAACAGCTTTATGACGGCCATTTCATAAAGCTGTTCGTAAGTTAAGAGTGACTTTAAGGGGGCCGTTTCATAAAGTTGTTCGTAAGTTAAGAGTGACTTTAAGAACGACTGGTGATTCTTTCTTACGCGCTAAACTGGTTGGTGTTTCATAAAACTGTTTGGAAGTTCAGAGCAACTTTAAGAATGACTGGTGATCCTTTCTTGTGGTAAATGACATTGACCATTACATGTTCATTGCTGATTATTTAGAGTGTAAGAAAGGCTCACCAGTCATTCTTAAAGTCACTCTTAACTTACGAACAGCTTTATGAAACGGCTCCTGGCACATGCGAGGATGAGTGATTCAACATCTCTTCCAACTGTGTGGTTGAAAGCAATGAACTAATGTGACTAAAATAGTTCAGATGACCACAGTAGGAAATCTAGGGGCAGCTACATATATCATATAGCACAAGGAATGGTCACCAGTCCTGCGTAAAGTCATTCGTAACTTACGAACAGCTTCATGAAACGGGCCCCTGGCCCCACTTTCAGCAAGGCATAAAAAGGGGATAATTGGGGTGAATTATTACTACAGTGCTGCAATGAGCAAACAAAGAAGTTACATCCCCTGAAATTGGAAGGGGGTATGATTTCAATACTTTACCCTGCGGTTAAATATTAAAAAGGGTTTGCTTTTAGTGCTTACCCAGTGCAAAAAGTTTTACGAGATAAGCCACTGGGACTGGTTACACATTCTCATTTTATCATTCAATTCTCTATATTTCCTTGTTAATAAGAACACATTTGGAATTATTTCACATAATCACAGTATTCAAAAGCATTCCTTTGATAGGATAATTAATAACACAGATGAAAACAATCTTCATAAGATAATTGTATTATACTACCATGATCTCATTTTTAATTTGACATGTACAATCGTAGTTATGTAGTGTATTCTACGATTATTTCCTTTTCATGCAGTGAATAATATATGCTACTCAAACTCAACATTCGGCTCTTTTTATTACCTTGACATAAAATTTTATTTAAAAAGTACTACAACTATACTTGGGATGCTAAATATAAATGTTGAGATTGCTAGTGAATGCATACAAAATATGCAAATGTAATTAGGGGCAGCCATACAGTGTGTTTATACATGTATTTAATAGAAGTAAAGATAGTTAAGAAGCCATACAAGGTGCATACTTCGACCCCGTACCCAAAGTTTGATTGCTAATTGCAATGGCCAACCAAGATCATATTTGCAATGGCATACACATTTTGTTAAAAAAAACTGACCTGGGTTCATGAATAGTTCTTTCATATTTGCAATCCATCACAAACCCGGTAGGAAGAAATTCCTGGAATGTTTGATTGCTAAATAAGAGTAGCCATGCTCAAGTCGGGGTAATAGTATGCAGTCATGTGTATCAATTTTAAAATGAAATATTTCTTTGAGGAAATCCTTATCTCATCCAGTATATTGATGAAGCGCATGTGAAGAAACATGACAGGATTGATACTGTCCATCTTACAAGGCAGACATTTTTCCTTTTTTGGTTTTTACAGATAAATTATTTTTACTAAAATTTGTGCATGACTCATGTATATGACTGTCCATGTGAATGATTGTAACAGGAATTATGAATTGTAGGAATATTTTTTTTAAGTAGTTGTATTTTATGGTGTGTTTTTGACAATCCACAAGGGGAAATTGGCATTGCAGAGCTGCCAAGTAGTACTGATTTTCCGTATTTAGTACTGAAAATAGAGAAGAATACTGATGGTTTTACGCAAAATACTGATTTCTTAAGTTTCAGTTTGTGTGGTTTCCTATGGTATTCCTGTGAAAATACTAATTTCCTCACCAAAATACTGATTTTCAGCCTTGAAAATAATGAAATGTTCTTGTTCAGGTTGACAGCTCTGGCATCGATATAATATGGAGAAAATCATTAAACTCATCTTAAAATCATATTCTATTGTTTCAGTTGGGTTTTTAACGATTATGCTGTGACATGTAATCAGAAATAGAAATGTTAAACTTATATTTACTTGGAGAAAGTAAGTACTAGATCATTTTGCTGCTGGATCAGTATTAATAGATTACTAGATTGCAATTTTGTAGGTAACTTTATTACATCAATGTACAACTCATTATTTATGATCCCATTAACAGATTATATTATGGATTTAACTGTGTAATCAGTCTTTGTTTCTTCAGATCAGTCTGTTCAGAAAAAAATTATATAAATTTTTGTTATGAATGCTTATAGTTCTACTTGAGTTATCAATGGACCAACTGTTCATATTCTTTTAATCAATTGTTAACATTGAAAAATTCTTATTTTTAAAATCATAATTTATTCAAATTTATTATTGCTAGACACATTTATTTAAAAAGAAACAGAATAGTATGATCATGAATTTCAAAAATTACTTGTTAGATTATTGTGGTGATTGTATTCTATGTGTTTTACAAGAAACAGTTTTTGTACTACCACATCTTTATATGTGTAGCATGTTTAAAGTGTCATTGAGTATTACATAGTCACTATCTTGCCAGGTTAGAGTTTATCAGGGTAATAGGCTATCATCAAGAAGAATTATGGTGTATCATGGATGAGTATACTTCAGTTTTGTTTCTACATGTACCTTGGCTGGAATTCAATTCAGCATCTCTTTTTTTCAAAGTACTTGGATGAATTAAACAATCCTTTTGTCAAAAAATAAACTTCATTATGACCACAATTCTGAAGAAGAGCTATTTTTTTCATATTTTTTCTGTTTCCATTCAGAAATGTTGGTAAAGCCAAATGACAACATGTCTTTATTTCTTGATTCATGACAGACCTATAAAGAAAACATATAGCACATTACATAATCTGCATTATCCATGGTCATGTGACATGAAGCACCATACCAGTTCCTCGTCACAGTTTTTCTCACGTCATATGATCATGAATTATCTTGGACCTCAATTATCACTATTTCAATTCACTTTCAGAACGGTGCACAAAATAGGCTAATGCACAGCTTTGGAGAACACATGAGTTGTATTATGTTGGCAGATTTGTTCAGTTTGTAGTGTAGTTTTGCTTGTACATGCAATATTGTGGGTTGTGTATTTTTATATTCAGCTTGTTCATGCATTGTAAGTCCAAAGATTGTTAATCAGGTGAATAGAGTGTTGTCTATCAGTTTATTTTTGTTTTCCTGAATTATATTATTTGTTCCCTTTGTTCAACTTCTTTTTTTTGTCATGCCTTGACTATATGCCCCATTTCAAGATATACCATACGATGATCACACAGAAATAGATGCTTATTTTGCTGTAGTCATCATTTCATGAACTACATCAGGATGAAATCATAGGAATAATTAATTTGTTGGGGGATGTTTGAATCCCACCTGGGGAGTGTTTCATCAACATTTCTGTCCGACATGTCAGATCTGACATCTTTCCTTGATTTTGATCGGCTGATAAGCAATGTTACTATGGTAAATGTCAGATAAAACGTCTGACAAGTCCTTTCATGAAACGCTCCCCAGGTCTCCGCAACACAAATGAAATGACCAATCAAGATCATCCTTTCATGCGTAATTTGCTCCGTAGACTGACTAGGAACCTATCATAATTGTTCTTTCAAATAAACGATTAATTTATAATCTTTGTGTTTTGGAGCCCAGGTCTACCTGTGATATTTTTTTATTCACAGGCTGATTTCAAATCTATTGCTGTGGTATTTTTTGAGAAAAATGAATATCTAATTTCTTACATCTGTATGTCATAAAAAATTGCATTCAGTGATGATAGTGAAATCCTTGGTTTTGACTGTCACTACAGTATACGGTTAGTGATGGCAAGCTCCTTGAAATCATGTTTATCATGAAGAATATTGAAGTGATTTTCAAAAACAACTGTTATAAGCTACTGTCGATTTTTGATCTGATTGGCTGAGGTATATTGTGGATTAGTGGGCTTTTAACCGAATGTCCTGTGTTCAAATCCCAGCACAGCAATAATGGCCTTCGACGCTAGCGTCATATGTCTATGTTTGCCACTCTCCACCCAGGTGTAAATGAATACATTTACCAGAACATATGTGGTAGTACTTTGGCAGCTTGTATCACGGATATGGCATGGATAACAATGTCTAAGTGTAATGTCAAACGGCATCCAAACATAGCAGATACAAGCACTCTACAGTTGTCCATTCTTATTGTTATCAAAGTATTGTCATCAAAGGCCTTGTCCCACTGGCCGACAGACACAAAATGTATTCATAACAGATACAGCGGTTAATTTATGGGTGGCTCCATCCATTTTCATCCGCTCCAGACAATGGGCATAATAAGCGAGCAATGACATCACATGGGATGAATACTCGATGGATATAGAGTGTATAAACAGGTATGCAAAGAGTACGCAACGGATACATAACGTTTTCCAACAGATTGCAAGATTTTTTTCCGTTATACATCCTCTCTGCATCTGTAAGGACTGTGGGACCAAGCCTTAAAGTCATAAACACGCAAAGTTTCATGAATCACTCACGAGAATACTTCTTTCTTGCAAAGAAGTCAAGAGTTATCATGGTTATACGTGTACGTGGTTACATGTACTTGCCCACTTTAGGAAGAGTAGATATAAATACAATTACATGATATGTTTGTTATACATTTATATATTTATTGTAGAAAATACTTGTTGTTCACGATGTGAATAAACATAGTTCTATGTTAGAACATGTGTTGTTTTAGAATAATTTGTGGTCTCTCAGTTTTGTGTTTACTTGGAGACTAAGGACAAGTCCACCCCAATAATAAGTTCATATGAATAAAAAGAGAAAAATTGAACAAACATAACACTAAAAATTTCATCAAAATCGGATGTGAAATAAGAAAGTTGTGACATTTTGAAGTTTCGCTTAATTTCACAAAACACTTATATGCACATCCTGGTCAGTGTGCAAATGAGGAGACTGATGACATCATTCACTCACTATTTCTTTTGTATTTTATTAAATGAAATATAATGTTTTCTATTTTTCTCCTCATTGTCAAGTGAAACAAAGATTATTCCTTTTTAAACATTTGGAGTTAGCATTGTTTTAATATATGGTTTTGTCAAGTTGGTCCTTGCTGTCAAATCCTTAAAAATGAAATATTGTATAATTCAAACAATAAAAGCAAAAGAAATAGTGAGTGAGGGACATCATCGAATGTCCCACTTGCATGTCACTTAGTTGTGCATGTAACTGTTTTGTGAAAAATAAGTAAAATTTTAAAATGTCAACTTTCTCATTTTACATCCGATTTTGATGAAATTTTCAGCATTATGCTAGATTGATTTTTCTCTATTTATTCAAATCAACATTTTTCTTGGGTGGACTTGACCTTTAAAATTGTGGAATTTTGAGGGAGTGTTTATCGAGTGGCTGAATACGAATATACATGTATTTGTATGATACATGTATATAATAATGCTGATTTGGGTGGTGGTGGTGGTAGTGGTGTTGATTTTTTTTAAACAAATTCACACCTAGTTTCCAATAATGCATATAGCATTTCCATTTATTTGAAAGCAGGATGAAAGAGCATTAAAGATTAAATACGTTGCTCACGGGCATCGCGGCCGGGGATCAAAACCCGGAAGATCAGGGAGAAGACAATAATGATAATGATGCCGCCTCACTAATACACTTGTTCATTATATAGATAATCATCAGTATCATACATGCTAGAACAATATACATGTACATGTAATTGCATGCAAATCTTATGACATTGTTTATCTCTCATCTATCAAGAATTTTTATATCTTTTAAGGGTCAATCAACTTCGGTGTACTTCAAACATTGGACTTTTAATTTCCTGTCAGGTTGAGTACTTCACAGCAATGTTGGGCATATTCTGGGTATGGCAGTGGATTTCGACGAGGGCTGGCCAGGTATTCCTTGATGCCAGGCTGCTGGGAGAAATGGTCAATAAAGGCCTACAAAATAAAGATAAAAATAAAAATCAGAGCGTTTTGATAAGAATGTAACACTTCCTAAAGCAGGGGATAAATTGTCTTAATACAGAAGTTTCAATATAAAAGAACAAAAACCGTAGTTAAAAGTTTCTTTTGAAGCATCTATTGTAAAATATTTAAAATTAATTGAACATATTAAGTGTACCGTAGCCTACATTTGATTTGAATTTTGAAGTGCACGTAATTTATAATTTGAAGTTATGTATTGGTATTTTTAATGTATATTTTAGTTACCAGGTAATGATCTTTAAGGAAACAAAGGGCCCTACTCGGGGGGAGGGGCTATTTCCCCTAGAGGGGGATAAACTTTCTTTTTTTTCTTGATTCAGTGATTTTCTTTGGGAGGCGTGTTGGCAAGACAATTATGGCATTATCAAGAAAAAAAGCTTGCAAGCAAAAGGACAGGAGGGTGTGAATCCGGATCCAGGAGCGGAGCCAACGGGTGTTTTGTTACATTTTAAAGTAAAATGATTGTGTCCTCTAGGGGTACCCCCACCAGCCACCGACCCATCTCTACCTCGATCAGTATATGGTTATCTGGGACCTGTTGCATACAACTTTTGACATAAAAAATCTGGCAAATAAGCAAAACTCTGGCAAACAAAATTATGCCACTGACACATTGAAAAACTATGGCCAAAAATTATCAGAGTTTTTCGTTCATGCAACAGGCACCAGACTTGAAGAGTGTACTCACCGAGCATCGAGGAAAGTTCTCAAGTTCTGGTTTAAGTTTTGGATCTTCATGAAGATAGCAAAGAGCATCAAAAAACGTGATATCAGCCATGGTCATCGAATCCCCAACTAGAAAACCAGATGTACTCTCATCTAAAAGCTATATGATTGGAGTAAGTGACGAAATCGATAGAATTTATACATCTATGAGGAAAAAAATCACCACTTCCGTTAAAACTCGTCTCATCTTGCTTTGCATCCAGTTTCAAGGGGGCGTCAAATTTAATGATTAAAAATAGATTAAATATGCCATGAATAAAAAAAAATTGTCTTTCAATTTTAGCAACATTGGCTCTGAAATCCTTCTCAAATATGCCTTGGCCGAAATTTCCTCCCTCCTACATACATGTCTCTCCTATTACGTGCAAGTTTCTATCCATATATCCAGCTATGAAAATCAACTCATAGGCCTACTTCCCAATAATGAAGCCCCTCATTGAATTCGCCTTTCTTCCTCTCCGATGTTCTCCCCTCCTCCTCCTCCTTGCATTCCTCTCATCCTTTTTCTAAGTACCTTTTCAAAGACTGGTAGATACCGTTCTCTGGACTCCTTGACACCCTTCTCACGTGCTTCATCAGCGGCTTCCTTTGATGTCATTAACTCGATAAACGTAGGTGACATCAGGTTTGGGAATACCATGTCTTTCGCCCCCATCGACAGCATGTCTACTCTATAGCACAAAATTCACACACAAAAAAACAACAGAGCATTGATTATAGGGAACCATGTTGTCTGAAAGTTAAAGACACATTCGATCTTCTTAACGAAAATTTATCAGTCATATAATAAACATTTCTTCCACAAATGATAATGAAATTGGATCTGCGGCGAAAGTTGTGCAACAAAAATAATTGTGCATGCACAACAAAAAACTATAACGTAACGTCTGGGTGTCAAAATGTATATTATTCCAAATCAGACTTTGATAGAAATTTCCGTCTTTTAATTATTTAATTGGTTTTTCATCCTAACTTTGGCGGTCCTAGTTAGTTAAATGTGATAATAATCTGTGCATTTAGCGGAGCTTAAGTCCCAAGATATAAAACATTTTTCTACTTCCTCTCTGAACGATGAAAATACAGAGTACAGTAATACCTAACCTGGTTTTGTCTTCGTTTGTTTTTCCCTCAAAGTTTCCCTCCCGACATGCATATCTGAGAATGGCCTCACCACCGATCAAGCACTGGCCATCTACCTCAAGCAGCGGAACCTGCTTGAACATCAACTTTCCATCTAAAAAGAATTAAAATAAGACCATAGTTCACTTGAATTTACTTTCATCTGTGGTAACTTGCCATTTTGTTAACTACCATACTTTCATATAATAAATGTTTCTGTGATAGTTAAATATGGATAAATAATCCTCAATTTAATCGCGGCTTCTGTGGAGTTCAAAAGATTAGGTTCCTACATAATACAAGGGATGAGAATATCTTTTTACATGATAAAATTGCAGCTCCAAAATGTTTCAGTGCATGGTTTCTATATAGTCCAGTCAATATAGGGTTTGACCCGCCACTAATTGCAACACAAGATATTCCACTGCAGTGCTTTCCAGGAAGGTCCCCTGAACAACATACTAAAAGTCCCAAAAAATCCAAGCATTGGAAATTTATGAAATTTGCATATTATGCAAATTAGCCATAAAAATTAAGAAAAATAAGGAAAATGGTCCAAAAATTACAAATTAAGTGTCCAAAACAATTATACTTGAGCAAAAATTCATGATAAATAACTTTAATCAATGTTTTTAATAAAAATGCAAACAAATCTACCTCATTTGCATAATATGCAAATAAGCATCCTTATATGGAAAATATTGTGATTTTTCTCTCATTGACTGCTTGAAAATTTCAATAATGTTGAAATTACTATGCTCCTATATATCACTAAGGACGTTGAATACATTTATATTAAGCTTTATGTCTGTAGTGTCATTTGCATATTATGCAAATAAGTATCCAACATGTAATAAATATTCAAGAAAACACGCTGGTGATACATTCCTCAAAAATTGCAAGTAGATTATCTATTGAAATTGGAATATGGCAATGCCTTACAGGAAGATAACACCATATTAATAGTCATTAAACAGACAAGCATAGGAAAATCACAAAATTTGCATTTTATGCAAATTAGCCATAATAATTTGCAAATGAGGAAAATAATCAAAAATTTGGAAATCAAGTGCGGAAAACAATATAAACTGAACGGAAGCTCATGGTAATCTTTACAAATTTAATAATTCTTCAAATAAAAAAATTGTAAGTAAATCTACATCATTTGCATATATAATTATGAGCATCCTTGTATGAAAAAAACCCCCAGAAATTTTGATTTTTCTCACACAAACAGTTAAACCCCCATTCAACAGAGAGCAAGACCTCTGAAAGACTGCTGTAAGACCATAAAACTTGCTTGATCTTTCAAGGGTCTTTCAACGAACTTTCAAAGATCTCCGATGTCTTTCACGATTCCTGATAGATCTTTCAATGGTCTTCATGTTCCTCGTGAGTCCCAAAACTTTTTGAAATGGTTCAAAACAGTCTTTTAGTGGTCTTACAGGAAAATTGTTTTTTGATGATTTTTCAGTGGTCTTTCAATGAACTTTCTATGATCTTTCGGCAGTCTCTCAAGATTTTTCGGAGATTACTGTAAGACTCATGAGAGATCATTGAAAGATCATCGAATGATAATTGAAAGACCAGGCAAAGTCTATGGAAAGAATTTTGAAAGATCACTTGATGCATAAACATCTCTGAAAGATCATTGAAAGATCTCTATAGGACAGGTGTCTTTCAGAGTTCTTTGCGTTTCTTGCTAGTATAGTCCACGCTAGCATGCTCCTTGATTGTCAAGTGATCAGCACAAGATGTCACACCCAGTACAAATAAAAGCTCGTTAGCTTCGAATATTTGGTCCTTGTAGCACACCACTTGTCTTGGTGGTGAATATGAGTACTTGCTTGAATCACGAGATCTCTGGGCATGGTTTATAAGAGTACCAATGAGTATTTGCCCATATACAAGCGACATGAAAGTCATTCATAAAGTCATTATAAAGGCTTAAAGTGTATATAGACATCTTTCCCAGATACAGGAATCATGATTAGACGTTCTTGCTGAATCCAGTTGCTGCTTCAGGATGAAGCATC